>NC_084529.1:26682405-26982405 GCF_024500275.1 Phycodurus eques
TATTTTGTCGAACAGGTTCTATTTAGGTCATTTCTCATTTGAATAGGTCTGGAGGTAATCAGACTTAGGTTTGGTCAGTGAAAATAAACCAAAAAACATGATTATCCACAGTTAACATACAGGGCCAGGTAGCTTTGAATAGTTTTTCCCCTTTAATAAAATCACCTTTTAAAAACAGCTTTTTATGTTTACTTAGATTGTCTTTGTCTGATATTTGCGTTTGTATGATGATCTTAAATATTAATGTGGGGAAACTATGCAAAAATATAAGAATTTGAGACTGGGGCGAATATTATTTCACAACACTGTATTACACTGAAGGTGTGCAAATTGCCTGTATCATTAAAAAAAAAGATGACTTAAAAATGGTGTCACCAGCAAACTGAAGAGAGACAGCGCAGAGCAGAAACAGGCGCCAGACGAGAACAGCGATGTAAATGGAGAGATACCTAAAAGCGACAAAGGTGACACTCCCGCACGCGTTTTACACTACAATTTTTTTTAAATACCTCTATAAACTCTCACGTTTTACTTAGATAACGAAGAGCCAAGAAGTCCCTTGCAGGTGGCTGAAGCTGAGGATAGCCACGTTTAAAGTGATGTCGAATTTCACTATTCCATAATGTCCCCATTGAAAAGTATTTTTAATTACCAATAGGATGATTGCAGAGGGAATTATCTCTAGTTTTGCCTGTAACGACTGTAAATGTGCTTTATTTGTAAGCATGATCAGTGGTCTGACAATTAAAGGGAAACAAATGAAAAAATAATATTAATGTTGCTTTGAGGTCATTTTAGTTTTTATTTGATCACATGTGAAGTTGGTTTATTTTATAGTACAGCTAACATATACAGGAGCCAGTATTTCGGCTCCTAGTGTATACCTGACAAAATTGCCTGGTTAAAAAGGGGAACAAAGTAATATCTGAATAGATTTTTGTAAAAATATATAGGCCTAGGTTTTTAGTGTATTTCATGTCAAAAAACAAACCCAAATATTCCACTCGATTGTGTTCATTTGTGATATAGAGTATGGGGCAAAAGTAGGCACCGGTATGCATTTAAAAAAAAAAAAATTTTCAATTGAGGAAGGGAAGAAGGACAGATGACTAACTACAAAACTTAACCAAGGCTAAAAACTATTTTTAATTGACTATTTTTAAACCCTTATCCTGCCTTAAACCTCTATTTTGAATCCCTAATCCTGTCTTGAAACATTAGTTTGAAACTCTAAACCCTAACACTTGCCGGGAAAACCAAATTTGAAACCTTAACCCTGGCTTAAACCCCTATTTTGAAACCCAAATCCTGCCTTGAGACCTTAGTTTGAAATATTCTGTGAAACCCAAACACTTGCCTTAAACCATAATTTGAGACCTTAATATTGTTTAAAACCTTAACTTGAAGCCATTAACTACAAACCCTAACCCTGGCTAGAGACCCAACTTTGAAATCGCAGCCCTGGCTTGAAACGTTAATTAGAAACCCCAATCCTGTCTTGTAAACCTACTCCGAAACCCTAAACCTGTTATGAAGTCCTAACACACAAATAAAAACTAATGCACTGCCCAAAAAACAAAAACTCAGCTCTATGGTAAAATGTTAACCTGTCCTACTAGTACTAGTGGAAAAGTGGTAGCTGTTAACAAGTAGACTCTTTTTTTAAATGTCACTAATAGACCTGGGAACGTCTTGAAGTTGTCCTATTAGTGAGGACAAAGAGCATATCAGTACCCGGACTTAATGCTGGGTATCGAGGATATCGAATAAATGCTCCAACAGGTAGCCACAATAACCAGTGTAATCTTTTATTAGTAAATACAAACAGTGCAGTACTACATGATAACTTTACATTTGTAAACAATTGTATACATATACTACATTTGAAGCTGCCCTTGTGAAAGTAACATTTATCTCTTACATACGTAAGACTTCAAACTGCTTTTGTTGATACTAAATATCATAGTCCTATTGACAATGAATAGCTCACATGACACTGATACTTCACCCTACCAAGGCACTGAAAGGTTTATTAGCTCAAGTAATATATAAGACAACAGGAAGTTATTAAAAGCCACAGAACCAATTTTGATCTGAGGCCCTGCTCTTTAGGCACGATCACACACTTTCCTCAGCTGCTCCTCCAGCACGACGTTCTTCTTCAACTCCAAGTTGTAGTTATACTTCAAGTCCTCGATCTCTTCAAAGAAAGCGGCGTCCACCTTGCCCAGTTCATCATTCAGCTGTTGCACTTGGACTTCCAGTTTGGTTTTCTCTGCCTCCGCTGACTTGAGGAGATCTTTCAACTTCCTGTAATCTTAAGTACGAGAAGAGAGGATTTAGTTTCTAGCATACATGCAAACTCAAAATAGGTCATTTCCATGAATCATATAGAGCCGATGAGTTTTGCCGGGGGGAGTAGGGGGGACGCCGTCGCTGACGCCATAGGCTGTTTCGTACTCCTTGAACGCTGGCAGCTAGATCCATTCCACACATCCACCATCAAGACACAGATGTAATTTCTGAATATTACTCCACGGTGGACTAATATGCTGCCTGAGTTCCGCCTGTGCGCTCAAAGTCACAGGAGTTGACGAGACTAGAAAAAAACTTAACGCCGCTTCTGCTGTTAATAAGTAACGGTACTTTTACTCCGGAGCGATGTTAGGGATTATGTCACAACACAGAATGAACACATTTATCAAAAAATTCAGAAATGACCAATAAAAACCGAAAAATATTGTACTTAATATTTTCCTGGAGGATGGATTTGGGATTAGCCTTTGAAGCTGGTAATAGTGAAAAATGAAGTTAAACAGACAATGATTTCAGTCAATTCTTTTCCAGAATGAAAGTGCTTAAAGAGGAGGATGCTATTCATGTGGCACATCTTGTGCAAGTGGAGATGAGCCTGGCTCAATTTGGAGGGCAAAACAAAAAAGCAAAGAAATGAGGCAAATTTAATTATAATCTTAAATTTGTACATAAGCGTAACTTGAGCGCTCTAAATAAATGTTTTTGTGGGTCAAGAAAATGTGTTTATTTTTTGCCTTATTGTACTCTTCAGAGTCTTCCAGATTGCTTAATTTATATTAAAATCCCCAAAAGATTTCTGCAGGGGATCGCCCCCCAGACCACCCTACAATGTTTTTTTTTTTGTCACCTCTTTCATGCCTTTGGTGTTTGCATATCTGTTCTAGTCAGAATGTGTGGAATATAGTGTGCGTGTGTGTGGCAGTGTTACCCGTGTCTTGTTTGGACATCCCGTCGTATTGCTCGCTGTACTCATCCAGTTTTTGTTTTAACTCAGAGTTCTCTTTCCTCAACTCGCTGTGGACAAATAATATAGATTAAAACAATAGTCCTACAATGCATTTGCTCCCTCATTGTAACCCCTGATGCATTTTTGGAATCATATGCAATAATGTAAGGGAAAAAATTAAATACAAATCCTTCGCATTGTATAAACGTATGCTGGTACCAAGGAGTTGTGGAAAATTGTGCTTTCATTCCAATATGGTATGTAATGTCTGTTTAAATGTATATATATAAGACGTTAAATTTTCACTGCTTACCCGAGAAGCATGACGCCCTTGTGGGCGCCGCCATATTGACATTGTTATCATATGAATGTCGTTGGATGTGGTTGGACGTTTGGTGGTGGTCGGGCCGGAGGCACAGAATGGCAGCCACGCTTCTGTCAGACTGCCCCAGGGCAGCTATGGCTACACAAGTAGCTTACAACCACTAAGGTGTGACTGTGGAGTTAATGTATGCATTTGGGAAGTGTTTTGAGCTGCTTGCAAAAGCGCTAAATAAGTGTAATGCATTATTGTTATTATATCTGTTGCTACTGCACGAGACGGCAGTAATGCTCACCCGTGAGTTTTTTATACTTCTCGACGAAAAGGGCTAGTTAGTCAGCAGCTTTTAAAAAGAAATGAATCACTTTTGCCAAAGGCGCAGGGAACCGGGAAGCAGCTGGGCAGTTCAATTTAAATTAATCGAATGTGAGATTGTGGAGGAAATCAAAGGAGAAAATCCTCCAAGAAAAAGCACATGCAAGAGCTTCAGGACGTGGGAGTGTTGTGAGTGTTCTCATTTTGTATCGTCCTGGTAAATAAAAGGCCCAAATGCGAGGGCACTGCAGTACTTTACTGCTCTATTTCTTTTTTTCACTTCATTCGAGCGGCACTGTATCTGAAGCCCGCTCGTAATGCAAATTTTGGACCACAACACAGAAAAAAAGACTTAAGTAACAGCTTGTAACTCAAAAACTCCAAACTCTGAACTCATCAGTCAAGTTGCCACTGTGTTATTGATGAAAACAAAAGGTCATAAAATGCATTTGTACAAATAAAGTTGTTGAGGTCAACTACCACTAACCTGAGTTAGGTTAGTGGTAGTTGACGCTCTAACCAGTCGGCCACCGTGCCGCCCATCAGGATTTAATGATTTCATAATTATACCAGGTTTCTATTTTTCTTTTCTTTTATATTTTTTTTGTGGATGACGCAGTGGCAACAAACTGTGACACAGCGTTCATTACTGTAGAGGGATGGACATACGCTCTATTCATACCTAATTTCCTTGGAGACATCTGCTTCTTTATGCGGACCCCCAGCAACGTTCAATTTGTCAGCCTGTAATAATGACAAAACGTTAACAACAAAGGATTTAGGTCCCTACAGTTTTCCCAGCAGATCAGGCAGGGTAAAATGCAGAATACAAGTTGGGTCCTGCTAGGCTAAAGCCAAATGCTGACCAATTGCCTCTGCCTTCCACCTAACATCACAAACCCGAGCGTGACCAACTGCAGTGGGCTACACAATATGAAATGAAACAACAACAATACAGATTCAAGATGCTGCTGTTAAGCTATACCGGGGGTGGGCAAAGTATGGCCCCCGGGCCACATACAGCCTGCCTCGTTCTTTAATCCAATATTGCGCCGTGCGACTGACTGGCAACCAGTTCAGGATGTATCCCAGCCTTTCGCCCGAAGTCAGCCGGGAGAGGCTCCACCGCCCCTAGCCAGGATAAGCGGTGTTGAAAATGGATGAATGGATTTTACATATTTAGATTTTTAAAAAAAAAGTTGTGTTACTTTTTTAAATTAATTTTTTCCCTCTTTTAGCTGGCGTTAAAAAAAAAAAAAAAAATCAGATATGGCCCTTAGGTCCAAAAGTTTGCCTTACACCAAGCCAACATACTCGGTATGTAGCGAGGTGGTGGACTGCGTATTTAGTTCCATCCTTGTCTCACAAATTTGGCTCATATCTGTCAGTATACTAGATCGTCAAACGCAGACCATTTAATCTACCTTGGGAATTTACTGCAGCAGGTTATAGTCTACCAAGACTAGGACTGGGCTAATTGATTGTGTCTGCGTAGGGCACTGTATCCCAGGAGTCTGATAGGGACAGTAAGTGGCCAAACTCTACCTGATCTTCGAGTTGCCGGATACGGAACTGCGACTTCTCCTCGTGTCGGTTCGCCTCCTTCAACTTCTGTTTGAGTTCCGCCATGGTGGAGGTTTTCATTGAGAGTTCCTTCTCCAGCTCCTTCATCTTGTTTTCAAACATTCTGCAGGCGCGAGAGGAAAAAAAATTAATAAAAAAAACAGTTGGCATCAATTTCTGAAGTTGGTGAGTCAGCCTTCTTACCGAGTCACCACAGACGCTTTGGAGGACTTGCCTTGAGTTACTTCCACGGCAGGTCTCGACAGCGCTTCCCAGAGTCTTTGCTTGGTTTCCTCCAGCTCGGCCTCCAGCTTCTCACAGGTCAGCTCCACGCTGGTCTTGGACACTCGCAGCCTCTCTGCGGCCTCAGCTTCCTGATAACCGACATTTGACAATCGATTATGGATCTAAAAGGAACGAGTCATTGACATGTCACCCTTCCCCCACCCCGAGAGAAAAAGATAAATGTCTATATTATTAGTTCAAACCTTGTGTGTGTATCACCTTTGAAAACTCAAAATAGCAATTTATTCATTAGCTTGGGATTGTAGCAGAGAAAAAGCATACATATGTGGCGAAGGCTCTGTAACTTCTGCAAACAAACGAGCCTCAACTTAGCTTCTCCTCGACAAAAAGACCTTAGAATGGTCGAAAATGTATCATTCGATACTGCCTTGGCACCAATTACTACTTTTATATTAGCCAGCGCTTTGGTGGCATCTTAGGTTTCACAGAAAGAGCACAAAATAGGCTGATAGCCACAAACAGAGGAGTTTTTCATTGAATAGCTGAGTTTGGGTTCCACGGGGAAAAAACAAAAAACGCAATTAGGTGAATGTGCAAATGGTGTACTGTAAATATAAGTTCACTGTATATTCATCAGCATCATGCTGGTCTTCATCATTACCCTTTTGACTTGCTTTCTTAGACGTTCATTCTCCATCACTATCTTCTCCAGTCCTCTGCATTTAGATTCCAATTTGCGAATCTCGGCTCCATGTTCACTTTTCAATCTGTCATATTCCGCCTAGAAGACAAAAGACGATTGGTCAAGTCTGCTTTGGTAAAAATGTGCATGCCATGTGCGGAAAACAACCTGTAGCTTTTTGTGGTTTTGTTCCAAGGTCTTGTCCTGACTTTGAGTTGTCGAGGTTTTCTTTAGCGCCTCGTTCTCCTTTTGTACCCTCTCCACCACCTTCTTCATCAAGTGGATGGTCTTCTCAAGTTCGGCCACTGTTTTCCCGCTGTAGCTAATCTGTTGAGGATCCCATAACATATGATTGTCTGGTTTTATAAAAAGGAGACAAGTTTGTGAATTTCTGAGACGTCACACTTTGGTAATGGCAAGCCTCTTCTGCAAATCGGCATGTTCCTTTTTCAGGACCCTGAACATCTCCTCCTGGTCTGCAACTTTACTCTAGAAAAACAAAGTAATCACCCACTAATCTAGATTGACAAACTGTGACCAGGTACTTCTCAGTGCCAGCAACCACGTTGAAAGTGGTGCGTACCTTTAGCCTTGGCAGGTCAGTGTTGGTCTGCGCCAGTTTGAGACGGAGCTCCAGATTCTCTGAGGCCAGTTTGAGGTTTTCCTTTTGGAGATCCAGGTCTCTTGGCAACGCCGTATCTTTCTCTGACGTCTAAAGTAAGGCAAAGATGAGAAGCATTGTATAAAGACTAAAATTTAAAAAGCTATGTGTGGAACGTCTACCTACACACTACTACAGAAAAGTAAAGCGGCGAAGGGGACCACTCACAAATCTTATATACTACAAAACTATTACAGCACTGAGGGACTACAGGGGCCTGGAGTACCTTCAGATATATTTGTGATTGGCTTTCTGGATTTTCCACATCATCGTCCATTTGTTTCCTGATAGCGCTGTCAAGGTTTTGACTCGGTTTCTCGTATTTGGTCACATGTGGAATATCCTTCGTTGCCTCCCTTGTCGACATTTCATCTTGTTCGGTCCCCTCAGGCTTTTCTGCACCGGATTCCATCGAGTCCTTATCACTATCTCCACTAGCTAATTCATCATCTTTATTTACGTGATTTTGTGTTTCAACTCCTTCTGCGGTGGACACCGATACAAATCCTCCCGACCCAGGCTTCGCAACTTCTGAAACATCTGGGACATCCTCAGATTTCGCTTCGCTTCCCTTTGCTTCCAGCTCATCCTTGCCCCCTATGTCGGTTTTGTCTGCAGTCTTGTTTTTGGCCTCCTCCGGGCTTGTACTCTCTTCTTCAGCGCCGGTTTGAGACTCAGACATTTCAGGGATGTTTGTGTTGACTTCAGTGCCCACGGAGCAACACCGTGGTTCATCCGAATGGTGCGCTGCACTCACTTCCGATGTGCCGTTAACAACGTCAAAAGTCGTCCCTTTAAAAGCCTGCAAGTTTTTCCCCTTTGCATGCAATGGATAAAGACAATGAAAGAAAGCAGGGCTATATCATAAACAGAGGAGGATGTATGTAAAGAAGTCCCATTTGGGAACATTTAGAAATCTGGAATGTGTTTTCATAATAACACTCACAGACAGTCTTAAGGGAGATGTCTGGTTCTCCAAGGCTTGCAGTCTTTCCTCCAGGTAGCGGTTCCTCCGAGTCAGATCTTCCACAGCGGCGTCACGACTTAGTGCCTGTTGCTGCCTAGAAGGAACCCCGAAATACAAACGCTTTAGGTCAGTACAGTGGTACCTTGACTTAAGAGTGCCCCAATTTCAGAGTTCTTCGAGTCACAAGCCCTTGCTTGGTCGCTTTTTTTTCTTATTTTTTTGCGTTGTGTTGCAAGCCAAGATCTGAGTTCTGAATGGGGTTCAGATATCCAAATGCTCGAATGAAGTGTGGGGGTGGGTGGGGTGTTAATGGAGCAATTACGGTTCTGTAATGCGTTTGCATGTGGGAAAAGACAGCAACAGTTGCCGATGGACCTTCAGCCTTTTTTGAACTGGGCAACCAGTCAAACACACAAATACATGGGGCCACAACTCTTGCCCAGATGCTCACATGCAGAAACCAGGTAACTGAATTCCAGCTCCTGGTGTCACTTACTAGGTCACGCCCAATAAAGGCACATATCCAACACACAAATACTACACTTTATACGATACAATTTATTATGTTTTCATACAATACAGTGCCGTAATACTTAAATAAAAACTTGCAACCCAAAAATTGTGTTTTTCTTTTTTTTGGGTGCCAGAGATTAAGATTAATGGCATTTCAATTAATTTCAATGGGAAAAGTGATGTGACATACAGGTAAAATGAGTTATAAGCATGGTCACGGAACAAATTGAACTTGTAAGTCAAGGTACCGCAATACATCTAATTATACGGCATACTTACTTTATGGCGATCAGTTGAGCCTCCAGCTCTGCGTTCTTTTTTGTCAGCGCTTCGATGTCCTTGTCCAGCTCATCTCGTCTCGCTCCCGCCACCTGGTCAGCGGTCACTCCTCGAGCCTTTGTTTTCCTCTGCAGTGCATTCCGCTCGCGTTCCAGTCTGTATCAACGTCGTCAAAAACAGAACGGAAACACCTGTAATCTATGACCGCTGGAGCTTCCTGTAGCTATAACGATCAAAGGTTCTTATGGCCATTTGTCATAGTTTGAGGACCTGTGAACGTTTTGCAAATCAGGCATGCAAACCAGTCAATTCATTTGCTGGTTCTGTAGAACCACCGCCTTGTTGAGTTCAAATCTTGACATAGACTTATGGTTTAGGAGTACGGTTTCTGGTTCCCTCAAAATGTGGTATTCTGTTTGACTTTACAGGTTCTTGTTGCCCATTGTGTCTGTCGCGAGCGTGAGGTCCCCAGAACATGTAAAGCAGGTTGATGACACAGCATGAAGGAACTGCACTATATCTGCAATGTGGTTGGTTGCGGTAGAGAGAAGACTAAAGCTGCCCAAAAAACAATGATGTCATAACAGAAAATGTGACAGATATAATATCATTACAATGTAATTAATTACACAATGTTAAACAGTAGAGTATGTGGCCAGCTGTATGCTGGAGCTTTCAAGACTCAAACTACAGGGTCTTCCAATTTGGTACCATTTTAGACGATTGTTCCAGGTCCAAACACATTGTCCTTTCAAAGTTCCTAGGTTCAGGACTGTTGTTTCCACAGGAGAATCGCACAAAGCTAATCTGAATGTTTCTCATTCCTGGGGACCCCGGTTTCAAAAGTGACTTGGTAAACATCAGCGCATCACATGAGAAATAAGATTTTTGTTATTATTTTGGCCACACTGACCTGGCATAGAGCTCTTTTAAAGTGCAGAGCTGTTTAGACAGAGAGTCATTTTCTTGTTCCTTGTCCTTCAGAGCAGTCTTTGCCTTCTCCAGCTTGGACTGCCACTTTTTACCCTCCTCCCACAGCAGTATTTCCTCTTTGCTCTGTCGAATATGCATGTAAAATGGCATAAAGCTCAGAATAAATGGAAATTTACTAGGGATGTCCCGATCAAATTTTTTTTCGCACCAGAGTCCAAGTCTTTGATTTTAAGTCTCTACAGATACAGAGTCCTGAACCGATACATTTAATTACCACAAATCAACTTTTAATATTTAAAAGAACAACCAAAAAGTAAGTTAGTAATGAGTAAAATAATAATATTAAGGAATATAAATTTAAAAAAAAAACATATATATATATATATATATATATATATATATTTAGCAAAGAGTCAAAAATCATTTGGGTAATCCTAATCGATTTAAAACAGGAACATTTCAGTCTGATTTCATGTCAGACAGTTAATTCCCCGAAAAGTTAGTGTTTCATATAAAACGAAGGTATTACTCTTCCATTTGGCGAGAGCTTTGTACCTTTGGATATCTTTTTCACCCAATTTCTATCAGCTGAAAATCACGTGATTGACCCTGATTTTTGATCACATGATCGGATCAGGACATCCCTAAACATTAGAGATGTACATATTGTAAAGGTTGACGGTTGTACAAACCTTTCCGTGATTGATTCTCTTGATTTCAGTACTCTTCTCCAAGTCTGACTCCAACTTCCTGATTTTCTTCTGCAGATTTTCAACAGTTGGCCCCTTCCCGTCGAGCACGGATTGACTCTAAATCGACAAACATTTCCGTATGGAATAACACTGCAAATGTGTTTCCATCCTAGATTGTTTTTAACCTGAATGCAGCTGCTGAGCCTCTTGACTTGCTTCTGGAGCTCCTGAATTTCCTGTTCTCCAGCTTCCTTCTTGGCCTGAAGGCTCTTCTGATGGTTCTGGCTCTTCTGGAGCTCTCGGTTCAGTCCGTCCACCTCCTTTCTGAGAACGTTCTCGCTTCTTTTGGCCGACTCCTTCGCAGCTTGTAGCTCATTGCTGAGCTCTTGCACCTGAGCCTTTGTGGAGAGCATTGTTGTTTTTGGCAGCCGTTTTAGTTTGAGTCTTTTGTACGAAAATACTTATAAGTCCGAGTCACAGTTTAGTAATTTCAATATGTCATAGTTCAGTTCCATTTTAATTGATGAAAATTTTACAAGATTGTAGTATAGGTTTAGTCAAATATTTTAGAATCAATAATAATAATTTATATTTAATAATTCTTATGCGGCATGGTGGACGACTGGTTAGAGCGTCTGCCTCACAGTTCTGAGGAGCGGGGTTCAATCCCCGGCTCCTCCTGTGTGGAGTTTGCATGTTCTCCCCATGCTTGCGTGGGTTTTCTCTGGGCACTCCGGTTTCTTCCCACATCCCAAAAACATGCATGGTAGGTTAATTGACAACTCTAAATTGCCCGTCGGTGTGAATGTGGGTGCGAATGGTTGTTTGTTTGTATGTGCCCTGCGATTGGCTGGCAACCAGTTCAGGGTGTACCCCGCCTCCTGCCCGATGATAGCTGGGATAGGCTCCAGCACGCCCGCGACACTAGTGAGGAGCAGCAGCTCAGAAAATGGATGGATTGATGGATAATACTTCATAATTTCACCATCACATTGTTGTCTTGAAAAAAAGGGGCGTCAACTATATCCTTTCACCATTGTTGAAGAAAACAACACTGGTGGAGAGAATGTGAGGTTGTTTTACCAACCGATCACGATCTACATCAGTCATTGGATCTGTGGAGCCCACCTTCAGGTCTTTCGTGTGCTTGTCGACCACCTTCTGTACATTGAGCCTCTCCTCGGTCTGTGCGGCGTTGGCCAAGACTTGCTGCTCGGCAGCAGACGTCATCTGGGTCCGCAGTTCTAAAAGAACTTTGCTGAGAGCCTGCGTAAACAAGCACCATGAGAGCAAGCTTCTAATCCAATGTCACCCCCCCCCCCCCAAAAATAAATAAATAAATAAATGAATAAATAAAAAATCACAACCTTTATCTGTTTCTCTTTGTGGACAAGCTGTAGTCTGAGGCGTTCCACCAAGTTCTTCATGGTGTTGCTGGGGGATAGAATGTTGGCTTCCTTTTGGTTCTCCAGCTCATTCTGGAGGGAATCCATCTCCTTCTTCAGCTCTGTTATTTCTCTCCTCTGGTCTTTGGTCTCCATGGCCAGATCTCCCACCTCTGCGACGTGAGACTCCTTCAGCCTGTGCCAAATCCACAATGTTGGCATGTTGGTTTCAAATTGTCAGCTGTCACAATTAGTGCGGCTTTTATGTCTTACTGGTTTTGAACATATGTATCACCTTTTGTTTTCTATGGCTTAACATGGTGGATAAATATTTGTGGCCACAAAAGGCCACATTTATTCTTAAAACTCACAGATGGGCCAGGTCACTCAAAGAGGAGGTAAAAGCAATATATATATATATATATATATATATATATATATATGCAATATGGACATTTTATTTAAGTTAAAAAATACTTTGTTTATTTGGCAGCAAAATATATATATATATATATATATATATATATATATGCAATATGGACATTTTATTTAAGTTAAAAAATACTTTGTTTATTTGGCACACCAAAAATGTTAATTAGTTAATGTGACCTGCTGTTTGTTTAATCCCTGGGGGAAAAAAGTCTTAAAATGTTTACACAATTGTTACTGTGAATATTGAAAAATCAGAAATATGAAAACTATTGAGTTAAATATTTTCAAAGTAAGTATGTCGCTATTTCTGTCCCTTTGTAGTCCCTTGTATGACTGTCTGGTCAATACATTTAATATAGAGTGTAAATAAAAAAAAATTGAAAAATATATAATAAAAAAAAGAAAAACCCATCCAGCGTTTTTTTTTTTTTTTTTTTAAATGTCTTTGCTCAGTAGGGGGTAAGGTATATTTTTACAAAAGGAAAATTGGGTGAATCATTGATTACAGTGCTGAACATTTATGCTCCTCCTAATTCTGAGTTGAATTTAAATAAACAGATGTTTGATTTGATTATATCACACCCAGGAATTATATGTGTGTAGGTGGGGGGTGGGTTATCTTAACTCATTCACTGCCATTGACAGCTGTTGAATTCAAATACAGTATCCATGTTCACATGGAGGACTGGCAGTGAATGAGTAAATGGGCCTCGCTAATGTGATATATGTGAATATTGGCACTTATTCCATAGTTCTGTACTTCAGCGCTGCAAACTTGGACAGGACTTGCAACAAAACAGGAGAGTTGATCAATTTCACCAAATGTAGTAAAAAAAAAAAAAACAGCATAATGAATGCAACAAGTCATAATAATATAATTATTATTACAGGACTCTCAATAATCTAAAAGCTTACAGGGTGGGATGAAAAAGTGGAATGTTTACCCCTGGTTTAATTGGCATGGAGCCTAGAGTTTTTGGTTACTTATCAAGCGCCAATGATGAGCCTTTGTGGATAGATTATTCGTGCTTGTGGAACTAACAGATTAACATGGGTGCCCATGACAAAAGCAAACTTGTGTGAGACCAGATACAAAAAGAAATGGCTAGGTGTCAACCAATAGAAATGGTCCCTAAGTTCTGGAAACCCCACATCACCTGGATAACTCGTCAACGTGTTTCTTGCCCTGCGTTTCCATGGTCAACTTCACTTGCTCCAACTCCACGGCGGCCACCTTCAGCTTTTTGGTGATAGATGTGAGCGACACATCCTGTTCGACCACGGTTTGCTCCAACTCGGCCATGCGGTCCAAATGTTTGGAGGTAGGCACGACGATGCTGGGCTTCTTCAGCATCTCCTGGCAGGCAGGACGGCCACAAGGAACATTTGAGGACCAATGGAGGGCTTGACCAATTTTGTTACAGTGAACCCTCGACCCTTCGTGGTAGATGACACACCTACTCACCAATTTTTCTGAAGAACAACTATTTGCTCAAAAATGCATCTACTTGCACCTACTGTATAGGCTCCAGGTCACCTTACCCTTATGAGGATAAGGAGTACAGAAAATATTTATTTTTATTTTATTTATTTTAGTAATCTGCTGCATATTTGCGCTTTATTATTCCCAAATTCATATTTGAATTTGTTCCTGTGGAACCTATCGCCGGCTATTTACTGAAAAACTCACCAAAGCCACAGCAAATAGGAAAGTAGTAATTGGTGTCAAGAAAGTATTTTGAAGTGCTACATCTCTACTAATAGAGGAGATAAATATGTCGGGGATAAGCTAACTTTAGCCTGGGTTGTTCAGTGAAGTTATGGAGAGTCTTCGCCGCATGTACGCACACATTTTTTTTTTTTTTTTTAATCCAGCGAATAGTGAGGGTTCACCATATTCATAGGTATCTTATCAGTACCGCTGCCTGCTGTTTGAGCCGGTCTAGGCTAGTGTCATCGTTGGAATCCAGCTTGTGATAAAGTGACCTCAGCTCTTCGTCGTGCCTTTTAATCATCTGCTCTTGATCCTGAGAATAGTAGCAAGGTTAATTAGAAGAACTGAACCCCAACAAGTTTCTTTCACCATACCTTTACGGCTTGTGCCAGCTGGTTCTGGTACTTCTTGAGTACCTCATCTTTCTTGTCGAGTCGCCCTTGGAGATCTTTGATGGTCTTGTGCGCCAGTTTAAGGGCTTCTACATCGCGCTCGGAAGCGTCCGTCAGTAGTCGCCCCCCACTGGCGCTAACGGTCGGGAGGCGGAGACGCAGCTCGTTGATGACTTTGTCCCTGGACGCCACGTTTTGTTGGGACTTTCTCAGGGCCGCTTCTTTCTCCTTCAGTTTCTAAATGATGGAAGCGATGCCCATCATTTGTTGTGTGATTGAAGACCGACACAAAATTGAGGAAAACGATACCTCATCCAGACGTTTGCAAGCGGCCTGCGAGTTCGAGATGGAGTCAACTTGCTCACTGATTTTTCTCAAGGCAAAATCAAGTTGTTGATTGAGAGGTAGATTTTTGTCCGGGAGGTAGCTGGCGGCATCGTCTACCTGAAATCATCAAATCTTAGCTTATTATAGGGCTGGACAAAAATGGCCGTAAAATAAAATCTCAGATTTTTACCACAAAAACACAATTTATGATTTTAAATGTTGAACAGTTTCATATTGGAGAATGAGTGTCAAAATGCACGGCTTGGCTGGTGCATACACGGTGTATAAAATGCTATAAAATGGCTACTCCTTAAGAAAAGGCACAATGTGTATTATGGTTTATTGAAACAAAATAGGGATCTGCAGACTCAGCGAATCTACAGGATTAAGTATGCAAGACATCCACCGTTATGTAGATCAATTTGTGCATGGCACAAGAAATCTATGGAGACAGGGACAGTTTTGGCTCAAGGTCGCCACAAGTACTTCCCGGACCCACAGTCGCCATAGCGGCCGGGTTAGATTTTTGTAAACACTATCTGCCAATCAATACAACGGTATGCTCCCCAAGTAAAATGAAACGGTTCAAGTTTTAGCGAACAAAAACCACCGCTGTCAGCAGTGATGGATGCACTTTAACTACTGAAGCCACGCATGCATGCACACGCACACACCCACACAATATCAGCCTTACAAATCTCAATTGACAAAATCTTTTGAGCTTCTAGCTTATTTCTGAAAAAGTCAGCAGAAAACAAACCTTTCCGGTGGCTCCCAGAAACTCCCTTTGTTGGTTCTCGTGCTGGTCCAGCTGACGTTCCAGCTCCAATTCTCGCTGGTCCCACCCAAGTTGGCGCTCTTCTTGAATCTTGTACCCCCCCCAAAAACAAATTTGGTGCAAATGTGATTAAGAGTGACACACTTTTCACTTTCACTGTCATGCTCACCATATTTTGTTGCACAATTTCCTCGCCGAGTGAGTGGATGTTTCTCTCCTGCTCCTCCAGCAAGTTTTTTAGGTACCGGATCTCCTCCTTCTGCACCGCCACCTCCCTGCTTTTCCTCAGCTCCTGCAGATAGGCTTCTTCCATCTTCTTATGCCACTCGCGTATCTGTTTTGGTGACATTATGTGATCAGTAGAATGCAAATTGATCTTCTGCTAAGCTACACACCTGAAACATGGCCAATCACAGTGCAAAACAGAACATAGGATCAATATGTAATTCATGTTAACATATATTTAGATAATAGGTAATTCTGGTTAAAAATGCATATGTATTATCTGTAAAATAATGTTGTGGGGGTAATTTTATGACAACTTTTTTTTTTTTTTTTTTTGCTTTGCCAGAAAATACTGTTGATTTATTCTTTTAACTACAATGGACTAGTTATAGTGGTTAACTTTAGAGTCAGGAGATCCAGGTTTGAATCTCCGTTGAAACACCTCTGCGGGTTTTCTCTGGGTACTCGGGCTTCCGAAAACATGCATGTTAGTTGGGTTAATTGAAGACTCTAAATTATCCGTAGGTGTGAGTGTGAGTGTGAATGCTTGCTTGTCTTTATGTGCTCTGTGACCAATCCTGGTTGTACTACCTTTCCCCCAAAGTCAACTTAGATAGACTATCTTACCTGCCACCCTAAAGAGGACAAGCGCTATACAAAATGGAAGGAAACAGTGTTGGTCCTTAATATTGGTGGTTGACTTTTTTTTTTTTTTTACTCTGTGATCTGTATGCCACGTGAGCTTAGCATTTTGATTTGATTTCCTTGTGCCACTTTGATACAGTCACGTTTACACACGGGATAAGTCTGGGAGGATAACCAACCTTCTGGGCCCCTTTGGCATCCTTCAGCGTGGTGCAGAGCTCCTCCAGGCCTCTGAGCTTGAACTCCAGCTCCTCCGCCCGACCCTCCACCCTCCTGCGCTCTTCGTCCGCCTCCCTCCTCTCCTGGTACGCCTTTGCCCTCTCCTCCTGGAGGCCCACCAGGGTGGACGAGAACTTCTCCTGCTTATATAGCGGCAGCGCGCCAGCATACTGCCGGCGCAACGACTGTACCGTCTGCCGCAGGTGCCGGCAACGGTTGCCACCCTCCTGCCTGGCCAGGAACAGTGCCCGCTCCCCGGCGTCCAGACGCTGCTCGACACGCTGCGAGAGTGCTTCCAGCTGGCGTACACGGGCAGTGGAAGTGGCGAGCTTGGCCAAGGCATCTGACTCGCTGAGTTGCAGAGCCAAGATGTGCTGGTGGAGCTTGGCGACCAGGGCCTTCTCGTCCGATTGAGACTGATGACAAGAAACGTGACATTGGACAACAACAAAAGGATTAACTGGGTTTGTGTTTGGATTTTTCTAAAAGAACAGTTGTTAAAGAAGTTAGCATGAAGTAGGAATGGGTCATTAATCAAGTTTAATTTGGCTCCCTTAGTAGGACTGGATAAGCTAGTTTACAAAAGCAGACTCAGTGTTGCCCAATTTTGTAATTTTGTACCTATATTTATCTACTTCTCTGACGCTTCTAACAACTACACCACCCTTTTTTAAATACACCGGCTGCCCTCGTCTACGAAATTACAAACACCCGGTCTACCCCCCTTCCTCACAGAGTTACGCCAAGCGCAGAGCTGGAATTGCGTTAGTCACGAAAATAGAGCCCATAGTGTCCATTTTATGTTTTAAAAGCAGGGATTTATCGAAGTCTTGGAAACGTTTGACCCAACGTATGTGCTGCTGAGCAACAAATATTTTGCTGAGGTCACCTTGGCTCACCCGTACAACTCTACATGAGAAAAGAACAAGCTTGTTTGTACAGTGGGTACGGAAAGTATTCAAACCCCCTTAAAATTTTCAGTCTTTGTTATATTGCAGCCATTTGCTAAAATCATTTAAGTTCTGTCCCCCCCCCCCTCATTAATGTACGCACAGCACTCCATATTGACAGACAAAAACAGAATTGTTGACATTTTTGCAGATTTATTGAAAAAGAAAAACTGATATCACACAGCCATAAATAAGACACTCATATATTTTAATCAGGTGCTGTCCATTTCTTCTGATCATCCTTGAGATGGTTCTACATTTTCATTGGAATCCAGCTATGTTTGATTATACTGATTGGACTTGATTAGGAAAGCCACACACCTGTCTATATAAGACCTAACAGCTCACAGTGCATGTCAGAGCAAATGAGAATCATGAGGTAAGAGGAACTGCCTGAAGAGCTCAGAGACATAATTGTGGGAAGGCACAGATCAGGCCAAGGTTACAAAAAAGAATTCTGCTGCACTTAAGGTTCCTAAGAACACAGTGGCCTCCATAATCCTTACATGGAAGACGTTTGGGACGACCAGAACCCTTCCTAGAGCTGGCCGTTCGGCCAAACTGAAAAATCGGGGGAGAAGAGCCTTGGTGAGCGAGGTAAAAAAGAACCCAAAGATCACTGTTGTTGAGCTACAGAGATGCAGTGGGGAGATGGGAGAAAGTTCTAAAAAGTCAACCATCACTGCAGCCCTCCACAAGTCTGGGCTTTATGGCAGAGTGGCCTGACGGAAGCCTCTCCTCAGTGCAAGACACATGAAAGCCTGAATGGAGTTTGCTAAAAAAGACCTGAAGGACTCCAAGATGGTGAGAAATAAGATTCTCTGGGCTGATGAGACCAAGATAGAACTTTCTGGAATTAATTCTAAGCGGTATGTGTGGAGAAAACCAGGCAGTGCTCATCACCTGTCCAATACAGTCCCAACAGTGAAGCACGTTGGTGACAGCATATTGCTGTGGGGGTGTTTTTCAGCTGCAGGGACAGGGAGACTGGTTGCAATCGAAGGAAAGATGAATGCGGCCAAGTACAGGGTTATCCTGAACGAAAACCTTCTCCAGAGTGCTCAGGACCTCAGAATGGGCCGAAGGTTCACCTTCTAACAAGACAATGACCCTAAGCACACAGCTATAATAACGAAGGAGTGGCTTCAGAACAACTCCGTGACTGTTCTTGAGCCCTGACTTAAACCCAATTGAGCATCTCTGGAGAGACCTGAAAATGGCTGTCCACCAACGTTCACCATCCAACCTGACAGAACTGCAGAGGATCTGCAAGGAGGAATGGCAGAGGATCCCCAAATCCAGGTGTGAAAAACTTGTTGCATCATTCCCAAAAAGACTCATGGCTGTATTAGCTCAAAAGGGTGCTTCTACGGCCGAGAATTAGCATTTTATGCTCATCGGCTTTCATGTCATAATTCGCCGTTCTGATCAATGACGTCATCGATCGGCTCCGCATAAGACATTTAACTCCGCGCCGCCGTTGCGTATGAATCCAAAAGCTAGTTTATTTTTAGCCTTGTCACGTGTCTTGTGGCGCAGTACTGTAACTATCTGACGGCCAGTAAAGTTTTTTTCAATCTTGTCGGTTAAAAACAGGTCATCGGTGTGGGACTATCTTGCGGTGTCTCAGACAAACAACACGTAAGTTATTTGCAGTCTCTGCACAACTGAAGTACGTCGTGAGGAACGTCATCTAAATGGGTCAACACAAATTTGATCGGGCACCTGAAGAATGTACACGAGGAGGAGCATGCCGCGTTCAAGCAACGCAGCGTGGGGGGGGAAAAAAAAAGGAAACTCTGGACAACACCCATCCATATAGCCGGACAGTGAGAAGGTTAGAGTAAGCATGTCATTAACAGTATTTATTAAAGTAATTCAATTGCAACAAAGTAATTTAATTACAGTAAATTAGCACCCATTATTTCTGTCATGCTAGTTAGGATAAAAGGGTCTGAATACATATGGCTGTGTGATATTTCAGTTTTTCTTTTTTAATTAATCTGCAAAAAATTTTACAATTTAGTTTTTTTCTGTCAATATGGGGTGCTGTGTGTACATTGAGGGAAAAAAAATAACTTAAATGATTTTAGCAAATGGCTGCAAAATAACGAGTGGAAAATTTAACGCGTTCTGAATACTTTCCGTACCCACTGTATCTGGAGAAATAAAGCAAATCGCAGGGGGGTCAAATCTTTTGGAGTAATGTTATTGTAATTTGTTTTTTCGACAAGCAAAGGGGAAAATATCTTTTCGGGCAGAATTGTACATATATTGCCCTGTATTCACGTAGTATTTCTAGTCTTGCACTGGAGTTGAGCACTATTTGTAATGTAAACTGATCATATGCTAACATTCTAGCAGTTGATATGCTATCACACACCTGATAGTCAAGGATTTGTCTCCTCAAAGATTCTACCTCCTTGTCATTAGAATGTTGTCTGGCCTGGAAAGCCGACGTTTGTTTCATGGCAATGTCAGAAACCTCCCGAAGCCTGTCAATCATGAATAAACACATAGTTTAAAATCCTGTCATAATAATAACAATAAACTTACTTTACTTTACGTACTTTGAAAGCTCGGAGCGCAGTTGTGCCTCGACGGCCTCCAGCTGTCCGATCCTTGCTCGGTCAGCGTCGCTGGCTGTTTTGGTGACGCAGTCGGCCAGCTCGTCCCTCAGCTCTCGCTGCACGTGCTGCGCCTCCACGTTCATTTTGGTCAGCTGAGGAGGGAAAGAGCCTGAGCCTTAAGATCCCAGAGGATGGCTGGCTAGTTTGCGGCAAGCACGAGAAGTACTACATTGTCACTCAGTGCTCTGTATCACAATATTAACATTATCATTTGTGTATAATAGTTAGGATTTCATTTAAAAATATTTCCACAGCTGCAAACAGACCATTTCCAAAAAATCTGAATATTACAGAAAAGTGTATTTATTTCCATAATTCCATTCAAAAAGTTAAACTTTCATAGATTACAGATTCAGGGCCCACAATCGAACCAATTTCAAGTATTTATTTTCCTTATTTTTACATAATTTGGGCTTCCGGCTCATAAAACCCATGAAATCAGGAATTCAAAAAATTTGAATACTGTGAAGAAATCAGCCCTAATTTTGCAAGCCATAAATGTTTTGAACAGTGTCACACACATCTACTAAACTCAGCACCTGCACAGGTTTCCCCAGGT
This sequence comes from Phycodurus eques, assembly GCF_024500275.1. Lineage (NCBI taxonomy): Eukaryota > Metazoa > Chordata > Actinopteri > Syngnathiformes > Syngnathidae > Phycodurus > Phycodurus eques. The sequence continues at coordinate 26,703,097 of NC_084529.1, forward strand.
GTTATTAAATTGCTTCAGTTTGGTTCAATTGTCTCAGTTGGGTTCAATATGGGGAAGACTGCTAACTTGACAACTGGCCAGAAGATCATCATTTATACCATCCATAGGATGGGTAAGTCACAAAAGTTCATAACTAAGGAGGCTGGTTGTTCACAGAGTGCTGTGTCCAAGCATATCAGTGGAAAGTCTAGTGGAAGGACAAAATGTGGCAGGACAAGATGCACCAGCAAAAGAGATGACCGTGGGTTTCAGCAGATTATCAGAGTGGAATGAGGCGGGAGTCACAAAAACCAAAAGCCACCACATTCCGACGCATCCGCGAGATGGGTTACAACTGTCGGGTTTCTCGGATCAAGCCACTTCTGAGGCTGAGCCAATGTTAGAAAGCATCTCAACTGGGCCAAGGAGAACAAGGACTGGACTGTTGGCCAGTGGTCCAAGGTCCTCTTTTCCGATGACAGTAAAGTGTGCCTTTCATTCGGGAATCAAGGTCCAAGGGTTTGGAGGAAGACGGATGAAGAACAGAACCCAAGCTGCTTGAGTTCCAGTGTAAAATTTCCACAGTCAGTCATGATTTTGGGTGCAATGTCCAGTGCAGGTGTTGGTAAACTGCTTTCTTAAATCCAAGGTCACTGCAACAGTCTACCAGAATGTTTTAGAGGACTTCATGATTTCTTTTGCTGAGGATCTGTATGGAGATGCAGATTTCATCTTCCAGCATGACCTGGCCCCTGCCAATACCGCCAAAATTACCAAAACCTGGTTTGATGCCCATGCCATCACAGTGCTTGACTGGCCAGCCAACTCGCCGGATCTAAACCCTATTGAGAATCTATGGGGTATTACCAAGAGGAAAATGAGGAGCATCAGACCCAAAAACAAAGAAGAACAGACAGCAAGCATCAAGGAAATCTGGGCTTCCATAACTCCCAGCCAATGCCACAGGCTGATTGCCTCAATCCCACGGCGCATCCAGGCAGTGATACAAGCAAAGGGATTCCCAACCAATTACTGAAGATGAACATATTGTTTTGAAAGTACCATATTTTGACTGATTTAATATGACCCTAATTTATTTATTTTTTTCTACAAAAACTGAGAAGTAAATGGTGATTTCTTCACAGTATTCGATTTTTTTTAAATTCCTGATTCCGTGGGTTTTATGAGCTGGAAACCCAAATTATGTAAAAATAAACAAATAAATACTTGAAATTGTTTAATTGTGTGCCCTGGAACTATAATCTTTGAAAGTTAATTTTTTTGAATGGAAATATGTAAATAGATACACTTTTCCTAATTTTCAAATTTTTTGGAAAGGGTCTGTAGCTGCAGAAATTGCCCTACTTCCTACATACCTCAGCAAACTTGGCCTCCAGCTCAGCGTTGCGCTCCTCCACCTGGCTGAGTGAGCTCCTCAGCCGTTCATACATCGCATTAGCGTGCTCCGCCCTTTGACGCTCATTCAGCTCCTTCATCTCTAGCGTGGCCATCCGCCGGGCAGCCGATGCCCCCTCACGGGAGTCCTTCTCTGCATCGCCAACACCCGTTTCCGACCTCGCGTTCTCCCACGCGTGCTCCAGCATGTGCAGCTTTTCCTTGGTGATCTCCAGCTCCTTGTTGATAGTGGCCATGTGTCCTCTTAGAGATGCATTCTCACTCTAAAGGAACAATAATAAAATAATTTAAGCAATCTTTTTTTCAAAGCACAAATACACTTAACACTAAATAATACACATCAATATACTAAATAATAATAATTAATCAAATAAGCATATTTGTATTACTCCACCAAGGGAGTGGTTCTCAGTTTTTTACACCACTTACCACCTAAAATATTTGATCACCGTATGCCACTGTAACATTTGTATGTTTTAACATAAACACTGTTCTTAATATAAGAGGAAAAAAACATGTACTTAAATGATTCCGGCAAAAAGGTATTGCACATCCATCCATCCATTTTCTGTACCGCTTATCCTGACTAGTGTCCTGGACGTGCTGGAGCCTATCCCAGCTAACTTCGGGCAAGAGGCGGGGTACACCCTGAACTGGTCCCCAGCCAATCACAGGGCACATAGAAACAAACAACCATTCGCACTCACATTCACACCTACGGGCAATTTAGAGTCTTCAATCAACCAACCACGCATGTTTTTGGGATGTGGGAGGATTTGAATCAGAACTGTGAGGCAGGTGTGCTAACCAGTCGTGCACCATGCCGCCGGTATTGCATATAAAAGTTAAACATTTTACTTAAATAGTAGTTGAAAGAAAAATAGTTAAAAAAAAACAAGCAATTCTTAAAGAATAAATGCAAATGTACTTAAAAGTTAAATACAACTGAATTCTACTTTCAGTGAAATATCTATCTATCGAGAAGCCTGCGTACTACAAGTGGTACCACACTGAGATTCACAGTCTCAAGGGAACAACTGAACCGTAGCGGCTCCACCATGGTGTGTTTGCACACCTCCAGATGTTCCAAGTTAGTGGTCCGGTTCACGAGCAGTCCGTCTCTCTGCAACATGTCCCTGTATTTGATGGTGAGCTCCGTGTACTGCCTGTTGGCCTTCCCCAGCTCCGATGCCGGCACGCTGTCGTCCAAGGCCTTCTGCAGCGCCGCCATCCTGTACGCCGCAATTTCCTTTTTCACGCAAAACAGCAAAAAGAGCGACTGAAAAGGACAACAGGGGTTTTCCTGCATATAAGATAGCTCCACCTTATTTCGGCCCACGTCCGGCTATAAAGCATCACGAAAACTGTTATTATCTGACCAACGTTGCACTAGTTGAGTATCATTTAATTCAAAGCAAAGGGCTTCTAGTTGAGGAAGCTTCAGGTTCATCCACATGTCAATTATAGGTTATTCAAACTACAGCTGCAAACTATATAAAAATATATATTTTTTAAATAACTATTTCTTCCATAAATTGATGATGATTCAGTTACTGTTTTAGTTCATAACGTCAAAAAAAAATGTGGGGAAGGGAAAAAGAAGCAGAAGCGGTGGAAGTGTTTTTCCTGGTCTCGTCAATTCCTGTGACTTATCCAAAGCCGGCCCCGAGTGCACAGGCGGAACCTCAGGCCGAAGCGCTAGCATATTAGTCCGCCGCGGAGTAATAGTCACAATTACATCTGTATGTGGATGGTGGATGTGTGGAGTGGATCTAGCTGCCAGCGCTGGAGTACGAAACAGTCTATGACGACACTGACATAGCAAACTCTTTTTCACCATCTCAGTTGACCTGATTTTTGGGGGTGGGGCCAGGGCAAAAACGGGTGTGTGCTGACACAAGCAGGGAACAGCATGAGTTGCCCTTCCCCACTATAATTACCAAACCCCCTTAGTCCATGCACTAGTCATTCGGTGTAATAGCCACTTCTTTATTCATAATGACATAACCCAGTTCTACCACTACAGCTTGCAGTTAGCCATCAAACTATGCCTAAAACTAAAAAAAAAAGTTTTTTTTCCTGAAGTGTAATTTGTTTTGTGTTCTTTGGGCCACAGTTTTTCCTCTGTGGTGTGGCCCCAGGCGTAGCTTGGCAGCGGCATTCGGGCCGTCGGCCTCACAGTTACCCGACGTTGCGGGGTGAGGCGTTGGAGAAAAAAAGAAATTCATCCATGGGGACTGTATATGGTGCACTGTACGGTGTCCACAGCAGTGTGACGCACAACCAGCTGAATTTCAACTGAGGCAAAGGAGGGGAAATTGTCTGCCTGGCCGCCATAGTGTACCTCTCTGATGATCAGAATGGTACCATTTCTGCCTCTATTTGACGCAGGTAGAACCCCACACTTGGACAATATGCTCAGAAAGAGACGATTGGCTTACGTTGTATCTGAGCAGGTACCCTATCCTCTGTGTGACGGCAGTCTGCATTTGCATGTCTGCATCCCTCAGCCGACCATTTTCCTTGCGCAGGTGCTGCTCCTGCTCCATCAGGGTGGTGCAGCGTCGAGTCAGCTTCTTTTCATTAACTTTGGACACAGTCAACCTGCGTAGCGCTTCGCTCAGATGCTGCCTGACTTTCTCTGGGTCCTTCTCAAGGGTGTCCAGTAGATCCTACAAGCATGGAGCGGAAAGAGTGGCGTGAAGTACAGTGTTTAATTTGTTTTAATTCCACCGTCACAAAATAGGGGGATAAAGTCTACCGATTTTCCAGTGTAGCAGAATTTGGAAATCTATAAAGGAAATGCTGCTATTCCAAGACAGCGGTGTGATGTTTAACCCCCGACACTCACTCCTCCCACACTGTTGTTTTGAAAGCAATTGTCAATATTGCAGAATTTGGAGGGCCCTATTGAGTGAACAGCTATTTTTTTTTTTTGCCTTAAGAGGTATATGCTGAGACGGATGCAGGGCTTTGACATTAACCTGTCTGCTTACCAGCCACTGTGGCTACTGGTTTCCCTATTTACGAGCCATTCAACATTTTTACTAGCCACAAAAAATGCATTTGTCATCGGGGGTGGTGTGGGGGGTTCTGCTGATTGAACCTTTTCCCAATCGAAATTAGGGCTGCCACAAATGATAATTTTGATAATCGACTCGTCACCAATTATTTTTGCAATTAGTCAACTACCGCATTTTCACGACCATAGGGCGGACCGTATTAAAACGTGCAGTCTCAGCTACGGGGTCTATTTCTGTATTTAACACATACATAAGGCGCACCGTATTATTGGGCGCAGGCATGGTAAAACATACGGTAGCATGCATGCACGCTAAAACTATGTTTTTAAAAAGGCAGAGGAAGCAAAACTGAGTTCGGTTGTACTTTACTGAATGGATGGATCGATGGCGCCGTTTCATAAAACGAAAGCACCAAGACGGACCTCCTTGAAAATGTTCGATTTTCATTTCTTCTGCAAGCGTTATTGCCCTTAGTCGAATGGTGTCTGTAGAGACGCTTCTCCCGGCTGTTCTTTGCTCATTAATCCATTGCTCGAGTTGGTCTTCCAACTGGGGCCACCTCGCCTTGTTTCCGCGGAAACTCAGCTTCGTCTTCTTGACTTGGCAAAGCTCGTTTTCCTGCTTCCTCCGCTTGCGAACCATGGATTCGTTGATCTTGAATTCTCTCGCGGCTGCTCGATACCCATGTTCCTCCGCGTAACTGACAGCTTGCAGTTTAAACTGTGCAGCGTAAGCGTGTTTCTTCGTAGGTGACATTTTCGGGGGTCCTTAGCCAAACCGATGTTGTTTTGCACAATGGACACCCCGGGCACGATATACTCGTGGCGTGCCTTTGGTGTCCTCCTTCACGCGCACCCTTCCCCCTTACGTCCGCATGCTGTACTCAGTCACGTCCGCCTTTCCTCTATATAACCAGCGTCTTGGCAGGAAATGCTCCCAGTCAATCAAGAGGAGCGCTTATTAAAGTCACACAACAACATTTACAGATTTTGGAACTCGATGCAGACATAAGGCATTATAAGGTGCCCCGTCCATTTTGGCGAAAATGTAAGACTTTTAAGTGCCCCTTATGGTCGTGAAAATACGGTAATCAGATCATATGTAAATTGCAACTTATTGCACCAGCAAGCAGCTGCTTTTATATAATCATCAGTAGCTTCCAGTAAGACTTTAAGGTATGTGCAAACTAAAAATAAAGACAATGAAAATATTAGTACATTTACAGTTGGATCCATATGTTTACATACACTACATAAAAAGACATACTTTTTTCCCCTCACTGTCTGACATGATAGACTAAACCTTTCCTGCTTTCGGTCTATTCGGATTACCAAAATTATTTTTATTTGCTAAATTCCAGAATAATAAGATTTATTTTTCTTTGACATTTTTTTTCTTTCTTATTCTGCTTCAAAGTCAGAAATTTACATACATTTCATTAGTATCTAGTACCATTGCCTTTAAACAGCATGACTTGGGCCAAACATTATCACAATAGTTGGTAAGAATTTTTACTAATTGCTCCTGACAAAACTAGCGTAACTGAGCCAAGTTCGTAGGCTGCACACAGTTGCGTTAATAACCCCCTCGGCTGGGGTCTGTGTGAAAGCTAAAGGCAGTTAAATGCCCGGTCTTCGGTTATAGATCTGATGCAGCAGTTTTATGTTTTAGTTTTATGTGAAAGTTTATTGTACTTACACTGAACTGCTGGAGTTTAATAGCATCTATCTGCTGTTGCTCCTCAATGTTTGGCTCTGGTGCTCATTAAAGCTTCTTTCTCCTTCTCCCATTGTGACTTCTCACTGCGAAAATATTTCCCCAAAATGTCAGCATTCAGCCACCTAAAAACATCTTTTATGTACACAAGAATCGATTGAGGAAGATTGATTCTCCAAACCTGAGGTATTCCTCATAGAGGAGCCCTTGCTGGTGGCTGTTAACAGCAAACTTCTCTTTGTATTCCTCCAGTGTTGCCGTCAGTTTGTCCTTTGTGTTCTCCTGATTATGGAGCTCCTATTTAACATCAATAACAAACAAAAAATAAACTAATACCTTACATTTAAACAATAACGCACACAGGGTATCACAAACCTGAAGCAGGCGAATGGCATATTCATTCAAGGAGTTGATGACCTCCGTGCTGCTGGCCCCCACGCCCTCGGGGAGGCTTAATTGTTGGAAGAGGCTGCCACTGATGCCGCCACCCGACTTCCTCAGGTGCTCCAGCTCACCCTCCAGGTGACTCATCTGACACCACACACAGGAACACAGGACAGTCACAAGCAGTGGCATCCCATCTCAAATCAACTACGACCAAAGTAGCTTTGTATTTGACCACCCATAACTCACTCAGTAGTGGAAAATTGGGTAAAAAAAAAAAAAATGAATGAAAAGCTCTCAACACAAATTTTTAATAAAGGTCTACCATTTTGTTTAAAAGCAGCCCCAGTGGGCAAATTCATTGGCTCGCCGCACTTTGACAAAAACCTACTACGGCAGTGATTCTCAAAGTGTGCCACAAGTTGTACTATTAGTTTTACAGACTCCCTCTAGTGGTATACGAAAGGTTCAGTTTGACTGATCAACATGAAATTGGGTGGACACGTCTTTCAGAACAGGACGCATGAAAAAGTCTGATGGATCCGTGCCTGAAATTGACCTTCCCATTTTGGGGAAACTCCAGGGCTCAAACGTTGACAAAAACCGATGAAAGAATTGGCAGAAATGAACTCCAATCAGAAGCAGGTATCCTAAATATATGGGTGACACTAAATTAAATAATAAGCTTTTTTGCCTACGCTGTCTAATGTAGGTTAAATATGGGACCAAGGTTCGATGATATATTTTGAGTATTCACTGTGAAAAAAGGGATGCGAGGGTCTGTTAATTTCTGCTTGTAAATGTAAATTATCGTTGTTGAAAGTCATCATACTAAAGCTTCCTGGAACACGTTAATGTTTACAGACTCACAGATCATTGTTGAATGTATCCGATAGGATTCTGTGACGACACATAATAGCCCACAAAACCAGAGTTGGCAGCAGCATCCTGCCTCTGCCCTGTACATACCTTCTCTTTGGCTGCAGCGAATTGAGCAACGCTGCCGGTCGCTTCCTGGCGGGCGGACTTCAGTTCGCGCCGCAGCTCCTCATTCCTGCCTACCAGCTCGTGGATTTGAGACTTTAGGTTCGACGTCAGTTCCTTGCCCACGACGTCCTCCGCCTGTGATTGGATGCAGGAAAATTAAAAACCCGTTGAGCAAACTTGAAATATGAGGCATATGAAGTTTGTTTTGATGACTGCCATTGGAAAAGACCAAAGAAAACTGGAACAGTTGAATTTTAGGATTATAAACTCGTCAGGGAAATTTGTTTTGATGACTGCCATTGGAAAAGACCAAAGAAAACTGGAACAGTTGAATTTTAGGATTATAAACTCGTCAGGGAAATTACTTACGTCCACCAGACCGGGAATACCAGAGTCAGCGTCAGACGGACTAGTCTCCTTGGCCTTATAAGCCTGGAGGACGTCCTTGAGTGCAGCCTCCAGATCCCCTTTCTCCTTAGAGAGCTGCTCCACTTTGAGGAGACACAGAAAATGGAGGGCCCAAAATGGACAATGGGAAATGATTGAAATGATTCGTCTTACATTTGAGGTGAAACTGAATCTTGTGAAGATCAATCTGTCTCTTCTGCATTTTCACTTCTTCTTCCAGTTGCCCGTTCTGGAGAGAGGAGGTTCATAAATGATTTAGAACTAGGACAGGAATTTAATGTTCCTTCCTAAAAAAAAAAAAAAAAAAGCCAATTTGGTCCATCGGGAGCTGACCTTGGCTCGAAGCTCTTCATCCATGTGGGTCTTTGGCCATTTTACGCCGTGTGTGACATCGTCCTCCACCAAGATGGATGGTGGCAGCCCTAAAGACATACAACTGCAGGTCATGACACAAACACATAGATCTAAAAGTTTGTTACTAATCAGATCAAAATCCCAAGGACCAGTTCCTTTCTGAAGGAACCCTGAAAATGGCCCCAAAATGACTGCTTTGATACCAAAATGGCCACTCAAGACAATGACTTACTCAACTGCATATGGATCATTTATGTCAGCTAACATCAAAAAGATATTCTGAAGAAATAGCAAGAAGTGAGGCAGATTGGAATTAGTTTCCTAGAATTTAAACTTCAGACTCTTTATTTGCTTCAACAGGTGCTGCTGTTTAGGTTAGAGATCAAATAGAGATTCAATGGGATTAACAGTTTACTACTGAAATAGAGCATTTTAAGGGGGAAGTTATCTATTTCAGTAGAGTGTCTGTTCAAGTGGAAGATTTTCATTCATCTGAGAGAAATGTTTACGTTCCTTGCTCAGTGCTGCTGTTTTTGTGAGCACCAGTTCAAATCGGTGTGTGAAGAATAGTGTTTTTGAACTGTCACAATTACGCTTACTACTCCATCCATCCATTTTCTACCACTTATCTGAAGTCGGTTCGCGGGGGCAGTAGCTTTAGCAGGGACACCCAGACTTCCCTCTCCCCAGCCACTTCATCCAGCTCTTCCGGGGGGGATCCCGAGCCGTTCCCAGGCCAGCCGAAAGACAGCCCCCTCAGCGTGTCCTGGGTTGTCCCCGGGGTCTCCTCCCGGTGGGACATGCCCGGAACACCTCACTGGGGAGGCGTCCGTGAGGCATCCGAATCAGATGCCCCAGCCACCTCATCTTGCTCCTCTCGATGCGGAGGAGCAGCGACTCTACTCTGAGAACCTCCCGAATGACCGAGCTTCTCACCCTATCGCTAAGTGAGAGCCCTGGACATCCTGCGGAGGAAACTCATTTTGGCCGCTTGTATCCGGGATCTTGTTCTTTCGGTCACGACCCACAGCTCGTGACCATAGGTGAGGGTAGGAACATAGGTCGACCGGTAGATTGAGAGCTTCGCCTTTCGGCTTAGCTCCTTCTTTACCACAACGGACCGATACTCATTTTTTGTTTCTGATAGTAAAAGGAGCGGCACGGTGGACGACTGATTAGAGCGTCAGCCTCACAGTTCTGAGGACCCGGGCTCAATCCCCGGCCCCGCCTGTGTGGAGTTTGGATGTTCTCCCCGTGCCTGCGTGGGTTTTCTCCGGGCACTCCGGTTTCCTCCCACATCTCAAAAACATGCATTAATTGGAGACTCTAAATGGCCCGTAGGCATGACTGTGAGTGCAAATGGTTGTTTGTTTCTATGTGCCCTGTGATTGGCTGGCAACCAGTTCAGGGTGTACCCGGCCTCCTGGCCCGATGAGAGCTGGGATAGGCTCCAGCACGCCCGCAACCCTAGTGAGGAGAAGCGGCTCAGAAAATGGATGGATGATGGTAAAAGGGAGGCGTTTATTTGTCTTAAAGCTATCATACGTAAATTCTGTCACCAAGTGGGTCAGCGCAGGAAATGAATCGGGCATTCATTAAATATAAAAAAATCACACACTGAAAAATACAGCAAGATATTAACGGAACCGATAGACTTAATAAGCATCATGTCATCTCCTCTAGAAGTGGGTTGGGTGAAAAGGACTTGGTAGTTAAAAAATTTAAAAAAAATTGTTATATACTGCAGGTTTAAGTGGATGCAATACCATTTATCTGTGATAAGGATAGTGTGATAGTGATAAATCACCTCTCTGCTTGGCCAGGAGTCGGACTTGTTTCTTCATCTCCAGTCTTTCCTCTTCAAGACGTTCAATCTGAACAGGAAGTTAGATGAAACAGCATAAAAATAGCAGTTTATAAACTGTGGATTGTGTTTACCTCTTTAGTGAGGATTTGATTTTCGGCTTTGTACTGCCGTTGTTTTAGGTCTTTGGTTCGCCTGAACTCATTCAGGTCCACTTCCTGTCTGGGTTCATAGCCTTTGAAAAGAAAGAAACAAGAATGAGCTGAGTTGTGTTATTGTTGTTGAATGTGATGAAAAACATCACCAAGTCTTTCCCGGAAGTCCTCATTTTCCTCTGTGAGCTGGTTGATTGTCATGTATGCTTGGTTGATCTCCTTGGTCACGGCCTCTAATTCCAAACCTCTCCTTCGGATTTGACTTTTAAACTCCTTGATCTCACCGATGGCTTCTTCTAGGCCGTAAGTGCCCTGAAGTACAGAAAAATAACCATCATGAGATATAATGCAAAACTTTTGGCTGAAGCTTTTCAAAGAAGTCAGGAAGCAATTGAACACACAGCGACACCAACAGCATCAAACATGTTGTCATCCACTTACAAGCTCGTAATCTCTCAGGCGCTTGGAGGCCTCGATGAGCTCCTGGTCTTTTTCCTCAGCGTGAGCTTCCGCTCGTTTCAAAGCCTCCTCTGCTGCTGCTGCTCTCATCTCAGCAGCGTCTCGCTTGGACATGAGTTCCTCCATCTTTCTCTGCTGAACCAGTGCTTAAACCAGACCCACCCACACACGTATTACTCCAACATCCACTCAACAAACTCAACCTCTTTAGCATAATTCAACAGCCCAATTGTTGCATTTATTCTCCGTACAGTGTCCTTGAGGGCCAGAAAAAGCACCTATGAATGGTATTATAAAATAAATAGGATGAAATTGACTAAAAATTAAACTTGGCATCAAAGTGGTACTCTTCAATGATAAGGTTAGCTACTGGTACTTTTTTTTTACTATTGAAAACATTTACTATTGTTAGTTTTTTTATTTTCAGTTTTTGACCGATCTTTGTGTGTGTGTGTGTGGGGGGGGGGGGGGGGGGGGGGGAGATCTCTAAAAAGTACAATTTATCAATTTATTCAATCTATTGCACAATTCCAAAGTGAACTTTCCCAACACTGCATATCTCCAATGTTGTTTGCTCCCGATCAGCACACGAGCAATTGTGGCACTTTGAAGAAAACATTGGAATTATTGTGTTTAGGGAGCACAGAATGTTTGGATTTGGTTTACTTGGAACACAACAACATTGGAACTGTGCCACTTGGAAGCAAAAACACATGACAATTGTGCCACTTAGATGTTTTTATACACTTTGAAAGTTTTGTCACAAACCACATTTGGTAAACACTGTCTTAGCAGACTGAGACTTTTCATTCAGAAACAAATACATTTTGAGAACGACTTTTTAATCACAGCTGTCTTTGTTGTGTTAAGAACCTGGAGCTTCTTACCTCCACTTTCCTTTTTGGGAACCTTCAGACCCTCCATGAGCAGCGTCTGCTTCTCCATTTCCCCTGTAAACTGCTCCACTTGCGCTTTCAGGATCTTGATCTGATCATCTCGCTCCTCCAAGGCCTGCAAAGCATATGTTTGACAACAATTGTCTTGATAAGTATTACTGACATGTTCAGGAGAGGACATCGGAGTAAAAGCAGTGCAGAGCAGACCTGCTGCAAAGCAATAATGTTGCTTCTGTCCAAGTCCAACTGCGCCACGCGCAACTTGTGCTGAAGGTCACGGATCATCTGCTGGTACACTGAAATCTCCTCATCCTTTTCAGAGAGCACTTTCTGTGAATGAATATCGAGTCATTAACAGATCCTCAAGGTAGGCAAAACGCATCTGCTTAGCAGCGAGGACGAAGACACTTGAAACCAGTTGAGCTACTAAACATCTTGTCATTTTATATCAAAAGGGTTCTTGTTTTTGACAGAAAAAGTTATTACATCTGTACATTTCTGCCTGGAGAGGGTGCCTCTCGTGTAATCCTTGGAAAGTTGCTAAATCCGCCTTCCTTGGTGTTCTCGGGCATGGCTCATTGAGACTTTTTGTGGGTCTACTCAGTGTCTCAAAATTTCATGTTGCTAAGTAAGCTGGCTTTGGGGGATACATTCAAACTATTCTGCTGTGCTCTGCTCACAATCTTGCGCTGCCCATCAGTCTTGTATACAGTACATGCTTCAAACTTGGTAGCAATGAGACAAAATCTCGGACGGTTTTGCTTTTGAAGGACCCCTGTAAATTGTCAAAATGACCCTAAAATGGCCACTACAAAGACAAATGGCAGACTTACTGTTTCTTTCAGACATGACTTGAGACTTTTTTTGTGAGTCTATTCACTATAGACATTTATATCTATTTCATGTTGTTAAGTGAAAGTAGCTTCCAGTGCTGAAATGTTATCCGCCAACCTTCCATTGGTCCACTTTAGCATCCACTGCTGCAATAATGGGGTCGTCCTCTTCCGTCATATCGTTTATCTTCTGCGTCAGCTCTCTGACCTGCACATGAAGCACATGTCAGCAACATGAAAACACTGACAGAAAAAGTGTTTAAAAAGTTTGATTTGAAGAGGTTGTTTACCTGCAGCTCGGCGCGATCCCTCTCTTTTCTCAGCTGGTCTGTCAAGGAGTCACACTGATGGACGGCCATCTTGATCTGGTTGTACTCATCGCTCATCTTTTCCATCTCCTTGGCTGACTCCATCACACATTTCTGCATGTGGAGGTTGTCCATCTTTAGCTGCGAGTTCTCCTCCTCCGCTTGCTTTAAAAAACAAACAAACAAAACAAATTAACAATTGTGGCCACCAATGTGGAAATGGTCAAAGAGAAGAGGTGAGTGGGGTACTTGAAGGTCGTCCAGGCATTGGGAAAGCTGGCGGTTGGCTGAGCTGAGCTTCCTCTGAGTCTCAGCATTCTCTTCTTTGGATGCATGCGACTCCTTGCGCTCCAACTCTCCGTGATAAAAGTCCACGTCCCGCTGGAGTTGCGTGTTCTGATTCAGGACACATTTACTTTTAAATCCTTTTGCTTGCACAAAACTTCAAATTCATGCTCATTAAAGACCTTTGGAGCGGAGTTAATGAGACTTTTGTGTATTATGGCAAATAATCAAATATTACCTCTGCTTTTTTAATCATCCAGCTGTCTAGTGGTAGTATACTGTATGTGCTTCAAATTTGGTAGAAGACGGACAAATCCCTGGGCCAAATTTGTCTTTCAAACAACTTTACTGCAAATGACCCTGATGTTTCTAAAACGGCTGTTAGGGTACAAGCATTTTTTTTGCAGAAATAATTTGTCTTGCGTAAATGTAATGTTTCAAAATGTTTTTTTTTTTTACATACAAATAAACAAAATGAATACATTTTACATCAATAATAATCAAATAAACATTTATCAAACTTACACTTCTAAACTAACTTGAGTGGTGAAAAAGTGTTTGCCCTTCCTAATTTCTTATTATTTTTTTTGCACGTTTGTCACACATACTGTAAATGTTTCCCATCAAACAAATTTAAATATTAGTCAAAGACAACACAAATAAACACAAAGTGCAGTCTTTAAATTAAGGTTTGTATTATTAAGGGAGGAAAAAAATCCAAACCTACATGGCCCTGTGTGAAAAAGTGATTGCCCACTGGACATAATAACTGGTTGGGCCACCCTTAGCAGCAAGAACTGCAATCAAGCATTTGCGATAACTTGCAATGAGGCTCTGACAGCACTGTGGAGGAATTCTGGGCCCCTCATCTTTGCAGAATTGTTGTAATTCAGCCACATTGGAGGGTTTTTGAGCGCCCTTTTAAGGTCATACTTTTACACCAGATGTAATGGAACACACACGTTCCAAAAAGTTCAACTTCTGTCTGGTCAGGAGTATTTTCCCAAAAGCCTTTGGGATCATCAAGATGTCTTCTGGCAAAATTGAGACGAGCCTTTATGTTCTTTTTTCTCAGCAGTGGTTTTCATCTTGGAACTCTGCCATGCAGGCCATTTTTCCCCAGTCGCTTTCTTATGGTGGAGTCATGAACACTGACCTTAACTGAGGCAAGTGAGGCCTACAGTTCTTTGGATGTTGTTGTGGCGTCTTTTGTGACCTCTTGGATGAGTCTTCGCTGCGCTCTTGGGGTAATTTTGGTCAGCCGGCCAATCCTTGGAAGGTTCACCACTGTTCTATGTTTTCGCCAATTGTGGCTAATGGCTCTCACTGGTTTACTGTAGCCCCAAAGCTTTAAAAATGGCTTTATAGCATTTTGAATGAACAATGAATGAATGAATGAATTCCACAAAGGCAATATTAATCAGAATACCATGTCTACATTGGTAGGGGCATATAAAACATATTCCTGCTAAACCAACTTGGGCTTTAGTTTTTAGTTTAGTTTGTGTCTAATTGTGACAGACATCCCTACCAATTTGCATGTTGCAAAGTGAAACTGGCTGCAAAGCATTTCAGGCCCGTACTACGCTGAAAACCTTGTCTTTGAAAGATCCCTGGATCCAAAATTGCATACACTAACTCAAGCAATTGCTTACTAATGCTTACTTCCAAACCAGATTATTGTGTGAATGCTCAACGGGGCATTTTTATGCTCATTATTTTGATTCCGCCCATTTTTTTGACAGGCTTCTCCTTCGCCATTTTACATCCGATTCACTCCGTTCCAACTTGCGACATGTTCGGAAAATTCACGCCTCGCGTGGGATTACTCATCTAAACCACAACATTTTCACATTTCCCACAATTCCATTTTTTTGCGCCAGAAAATTGCCCATTCATTTCCAATGGCACATTCAACAAAACACATTCACGTTATTCCCATTAACATTTTTTAATGTTCAGCTCATTCAATTCACTTTGGGATTGATTTTCAACGTTCCAAAAATTCCCACCCACCAAAAATGTCACCATTTTCACCAAATGTTTCAACTTTTTGACCCACAAAATTTCCAAATTAGGTCATATTCTACATTTTTGACCCCTGCTTAAACAGTTCTCAACCGATTCACACCGTTTCAACGTCTACGTGTTCAGCTCCTTCTAGCCATCCTGCGAACCACTCCCATTACCCAAGTTTCACGAACTTTCAAAATAAGAGCCCGAAATTCTACATTTTTACACATTTAGCCACAGTTTCCTTATTTCTCAACCGATTCGCACCGTTCCAACTTCTACATGTTCAGCTCATTCTAGCCATCATGTGAACAACTTTTCCAACAAATTCCCCAAATTTTTAGTAACTTTCAAAAGAAAAGCCAGAAATTCAGATTTATTTATTATTATTTTTACAAATTTTGCTACAGTTTCCTTATTTCTCAACTGATTTGCACCGTTTCAACTTCTACGTGTTCACCGCATTCAAGCACATGATTTCATTCAGCATTTCAGCATTCACACGCAATTTCCCCAGGAATTGCACAGTCTAGTTATTATTATTATTTAATTTTTTGGGGGGGCGATGGAAATCAAGCCTGTAAATCAAATTTTAAGGCACAAACTACGAATCTTACCTTCTTTTTGAGCTTTTTTATCTTTGGCAAAGCAGATCAGAGAAAACAATGGAAACGATGTGAGAAGAAATGTGGATGACAAATGAAAGACAGTTAAGTGAGGCCACATTTGGACAGAGAAGATGAAAGCTAATGAGAAAAAAGGGAGGCGCTCGGGGTTTGCATGGGGGCCACGTACTTCTCTTTTCAATGTCTTCACCTCGTCCTCGGCTGCTTCTGCTCGTAGGACCAACTACAAGAGGAAACAGTAACCACACATAATAAACATCTGTTAAAGTACGACTGCTATGTTGCCCTGAGCTCACCCAATTATCAGGACATATAGACAAAAAATGTATTTTGTATTTTGTTGGTTGTTTTAAAATTATGAATACAAGTACTGTATGTGTGAATATTACTGCTTTGACAATTTAATTTATCTATCTCGTGTCCCGTGTCACTTTGTGTTGAAAGTGGTTGTTGCTGTTATGCCATAGTGGATGAATATCTAATTATCTGTGTGTGCAGTTTTTGTGGGGTTTGTCCCACAATCCCACCCCTACTGCCTAAAAAGAGTGTAATAGTGATTTTGATATAATGGTCCTACCTCCTCTATGGTTTTTTTGCTTCCTCCCATCTCCCTCCTCAAATGGGTCACCTCCTTTTCCTTCTGTTCCAATTGCTTCTCCAGCTGACAAATTTCATTCCTCAGGAAGCGATTGTCTGTCCCGCCACCACCAACGCTGCTCTTCGCGTACTGAGACCAGACACACAAAAACAGAACTACTTTTGTGGTAATAATAGGAACACTTAAAAATTTATACAGACATATGGATTAGCCCAAGATTACCTTTTGTTTTTGCACTGCAAACAGGTTCTGTAGTTGGATGGTGTACAAATGTTAACAAAAGAAGAGTGTCGTAATCTAAACGAGCACGTCTGCCAGTATGCACGGAATTAGGTATAATCCTCTTAAGGTGCTCAGCCAATCACAATACGGCAATGATTACTCAGCCCCAAGAGTTGTTGCTGGAAGTAAACTCACTGAAGCGTTGCATCGGAAGATAACCCCACTCATAAATGAACAAAGGGCCCCAAAAAGGTAATGTGACACTTTTCATTCATGACACATTGTTTAAAAAAGATATTTTCAATCAAAAACTGTTTTTTTCTTCACAATTTTCTTCACCTTGCCAGGTTATACTGACAAACTCATCCAGGCCTTTAATATGGCGTATGAGTTGATATGACTTTTAGCAAAATTATGTAGAGGCATTTTCTTACAAAAAATTTTTTTTAGCCATTGCTTCAATTTATGAGGGCATATTAACAAATACTCTAAATGGCAGATCTTGAACATGTTCGAGCCTATGACATATTCGTCAATGTTTTGTGGTGAATTTCGTTTTTTTTTTTCTAAACCAAAAATGTCAATTTCTTTGCACCATTGCTTCATCCTATATATCTTATCTCATATTGACAAAATAATGACATATCTGGAACATGCTCATCAAGGACTTCAATATGATATATGAGTCCATGTGGCTTGGTGATAGGTGGTATATTTTTAAGCTTGTTTGAAATAAACTGAGTCTTACCTTGAGGTCTTTCTCTAGTCTCAACACCTTGGCTTGAAGTTTATTTTCTACACGGCAGAGATGTCATCATCAAAAATCAGCGTAAGAAGTGTCTTATTCAGAAAAGCTTCACCTACCATTTTTCTCTTGCTCTTCTATCAACTGCTCAGCGAGAGACACCTCCAGATGTTTAATCTGCAATGGGAGGAAGACACACATAGCATTGGAAACGAAGCACAATTAATGCTGCTTCGTTTACAAAATACTGTAGTTGTTGATAGTGCAGAATGAGAGTAGCACAAGACCTTGAGCAGGGTCTGAAACACTTGCAGTACATGGACGACGTCCTCCTGAGCCTGACGGTCCACCTGCCACTCTTCTGTCTGTGACATAAAACAAACGCACCCCATAACAACACCGCCAAATAAGGAGAACTGCTCCATTCATATAGAGACTGAGAGACCTTAGTCAAACTGTATTTAAATTTCATGATATCCTATGGAATTTTTTTCAACTAATAACAGTGCTTACCTTTAGCTTCACGTTAACTTTAAACCTTTTTATGCTTTTTATGACCGTTAACAATGTTCAAATGTGACTTTTAACAGTTGAGCTCCTCCCACATTCCAAAAACATGCGTGATAGGTTAAACAAAAACTCAAATTGGCTGTAAGTGCGTATGTGAGTGTCAATGGCTGTTTGTTTATACAGTATGTGCCCTGCGATTGGTTGGCGATCAGTTCAGGGTGTAACCCGCTTCTAAACCAGAGTCAGCTGCGATAGGCTCCAGCATGCCCGCAACCCTAGTGAGGGTAAGAGGTATGGAAAATGGATGGATGGATGGATGGATAAATTGCTTGAATAATGACATTACCCTGAAATGGTTGTGAAGAGTATTTATGACTTGTACCACACTTTTTATTGTCTTCTCATTAAGTGCTGGTTTTTCAGTGCATTTGATGCTGTGGCGTGTAAACAAACAGCCATCTGGGATAATAATGTTTCCACTTGAATGTGCATCATTTTCATCTTCACTGCAACAGCATGCTTCAGTGAAATATTTACAGTCCCCTCCAAATGTATTGGAACAGCAAAGTCATGTATTGACTGCTCATATCAGACATCATTCAAAGTAGTGGAACTACCAAGGTCAAACAGGAGTTTTTCAATGAGAAGTAATGGATACAGAAACAACCTGTTCAATTGTAAAACCTGTAGTAACTGTACAGTGATGTCTTACAAGTGTAAAAAATAAATAGATAAATAAATAAATAAAAGTTAACCACTCTCAATCACTAAAAAAAATTCTCATGGGAGATAATGGAGACAGAAATAATCTGTTGACGGATCTAACTGGGGCCATTGTAAAACCTTGAACTATTCAAGCAATGTCACAAAAGTTGAAACGCAAGTTTACTTCTGTTAACGGTTAAAAATGTTTCCCATAGCAAATAACTGTGAAAGATATAATTGTTGTGCATGAGTTGCATTCCTTGGCAACTTTCTGCCGAACTCTTGTGAGGTCTGGCGACGTCAACAAATAGTGTTTCAAAGAAAATCAACACTATTTGCTTTTTTTCAACCTGCGGTAAAATTCTGGAATTGTATTGTTCCCTGTGACAATGGTCCAAGTTTTGGAATACTTTCTGTCTCAACTGCAAAGCATAGCAGTTAATCGTTTGACGCTCCTTGAACTGAGCTCTCGCGCCATATGCTGATTTATCGTATGACATTATTTTTGACGACTTTGTCAATCAAATGTCATTTTATTTTTTCCACTTTCTTTAGATGTGTTGAATACACGTTTTTTATTTTTCTACTTTAAAAATGGGTTTTATCGTTTTTATTGTATTTCTTTCTTGTTCAAAATGGCTTTAATCATGTTTACTTTTTATTTTGTCACATTTTAAAAATTGGTTGAATTATTCGTTTTTTGTTCTTCCCAAAAATTGAAAGTGGTTTAATAAGGGTCTTATAATAAAAACTTTTTTTTTTTAATGGGTTAAAGTAGTCCTTTTTATTTTCCCACATTTAATAAAAGGTGCTTAAACTGTGGCTACACAAGGAGTTTACCACCACCAGGGTGTGAATGAGGAGTGAATGAATAATGCATGAAATTGTAAAGTGTCTTTTGAGTGCCTAGAAAAGTGCTATATAAGTGTAATACATTATTATCGCGGGCGTGCTGCAGCCTATCCCAGCTATCATCGGGCAGGAGGCGGGGTACACCCTGAACTGGTTGCCAGCCAATCGCAGGGCACATATAAACAAACAACCATTCGCACTCACATGCACACCTACGGGCAATTTAGAGTCTCCAATTCATGCATTTTTTTGGGATGTGGGAGGAAACCGGAGTGCCCGGAGAAAACCCACGCAGGCACGGGGAGAACATGCAAACTCCACACAGGCGGGGCCGGGATTTGAACCCCGGTCCTCAGAACTGTGATGCAGATGTGCTAACCAGTCGTCCACCGTGCCGACTGGAAAGAAATATATTTGCTAAAATTTGCTTTTTTAAAAGATGATACGTACTTTCTGCGCACCCAGCCTGTATTCGTGTTTGATAGTTACCGAAGTTAGCCGCGTAACAAGGTCGTCCAGTTCTTCCCTGTCACATTCGTGGAGGCTCTGCAGCTGGATCCTCTTCACATCATCCCACTCCAGAGCAACAGGCGTCCCAGCCATGGCGACGCAACACAGCTGATGGCCGCCAGCAAACGCATAAAAAGTCACATAAAAACGCCCAAATAGGCTGACATTATCACAAAATGTTGACAAATACTACTACAAATCACCGCAGACCACCTTTAGCAGCATGTCACCTGGAGAGTTGACGTTATTTAGTCTCAACACACGTCTTTAAACCAAGAACAGTTAAAGCACCTAAATATAGTGAACCTAAAATAATAATTTTGTATTGCGTACAGTTCAGCCCGACTGTTTATTTTACTCAAACTGGCAAATGAAGACTTCATTATAACACATCCATCCATCCATTTTCTTTACCACTTATCCTCACTAGGGTCGCGGGCGTGCTGGAGCCTATCCCAGCTGTCATCGGGCAGGAGGCCGGGTACACCCTGGACTGGTTGCCAGCCAATCGCAGGGCACATACAACCAAACGACCATTTGCACTCACATTCACACCTACGGGCAATTTAGAGTCTCCAATTCATGCATGTTTTTGGGATGTGGGAGGAAACCGGAGTGCCCGGAGAAAACCCACGCAGGCACGGGGAGAACATGCAAACTCCACACAGGCGGGGCCGGGGATTGAACCCGGGTCCTCAGAACTGTGAGGCTGACGACGCTCTAACCAGTCGGCCACCGTGCCGCCCATTATAACACATTATGTGTGGAAAAACATCAATTACCTCTTCGCTGTCGTGTATAAAGTGTATAAAAAAAAACCGTCAGTGTTTCAAAAAAGTCATACTTCGCTTATTCAATCAAAATTAAGGCGGCAACATTTTGTTTATGTTGATGTATTTCTTCTTCGACACTTTTTCTTCTTCTGGTGTATTGCGTCAAGTGGCGTTCACCATCAGTTCGACGCTGTATACCGCTACCTAATGCTTCGGAGGTTATATAGTGTTGATACGGCAATATTTATTTATATGAAAAAAAATGTATGCAAAAAACATATAAAATAAATGGAGCAATTTCTCTTTAATTTCATCACCAATTTCAAGTAGCGTGATCCAAATTCCCACATTTATTTCGTCCTGTCACCTCTGCACCGGACGTAATCCTGACGACGGGCCGATTTTGGGTGGCACATGCGCACAACTTGAATGCCGCTTACTGAATCGTGTATTGCATTTTTGTGTTTTACATTATTATTATTTTTTTTTTTAATCGTTTGCACGTGACACCTGTAACTGCATCCTGATTCTAGTAAGGACACGGTACGTAACGGCTACATTTTAGGGAACATGCCAAGCGAAAAGCCCGTTACTTCTCGCGGCGCACGACTAAACTAGCATTAGCTGCAAAAGTAACTCAACTGTTGGTGGTGAACTAACATCAAGCTGCTCGTCGTGCAAAGTAAGCGGGACGGAATGTGCGAAGACTTGATTGGTGGCAAAAGCGATTTGGTAAACGAACAACAGTGGTCCTGAAAGCTAGGGAACAGCACGAGTTACACAATCTTTATGGGTTTAAAGTCAGCTGTCAACCTTCCGGTTGCTTGTACATGTTCAACTCCAGTTTTGTTTTTAATTGATTGTGTTACAATCTATCCAAATAACAAGTCGACTGTGATAATATATCCTGTGCATACTGCCCGTTTGACTGCGCTTACTGTTTCTAAAGTTGCTGCTGCGGGCAGCATGGCGGATAGTTGTTGGCACGTCTGTCTCAGACTTCTGAGATTGCGGCTTCGAACCCCAACTTTAGCCTTCCCTTGTTTGTAAGCTTTGCCTTTGCAGGGCCTTTAATGGCTCGGAGGCTGCAGCACATCTCGCAACAAGCCCAACCAACCATCATTTGGATGAAGTAAAGTTAATAAAAAGCAGGTATTTAACACTTTAAGATTTCAACACTTTCAAAAAAACAAAACAAATGGACTAGGTTTGGCTGGCGAGCAGTCCAGGGTGTACCCCGCCTCTTGCCGAAAGATACCAGATGCCAGTTCACCTGCGACCCTAATGAAAACAAGCACTCGGACTGAGCGATATCCAGTTTCAATCGATTCCCCACCCCCTTTATTTCCAGAAAAAGCAGATGACAATGACTAGTCAATAAAAGTTTTGCCTTTTGTTTTTTTTACCTTCTGGGATTTTTCTTTATTTCTCCTGATACCAGACAGCTTTGACTTTACTCAGTTGTACCGGTACATTCCAGTGTGAATAAATGTCTACTTTTGCAGTCGTTAAATGGGCACCATGGGTTTTGCAGTATCTAGCGCAATTGACCCAGTGATTGGCTTCTACCAGGCTCCCTTCTTGTCATACATAAAACAATGTGAAAATGATTCCGCTCATGTAGACTGTTTCTTAGCAGGAATTAGAAGCCACTAGTCACTTAAATTGCCAACACTGATTGTGATTTTGTTAACTAGGTCCTCTTTTCACACCTGTGTTGTAAGTGCAAGCAGTGCATGTCAGCGGGGACTCTCTTTGACCTAAAAATGCTAAAGACATAAAAAAAAAATAAACTTAATAATCACTAAAATCTGTAACCAACCCAAATCACCTGTTTGTTTTCCTGCACAGCAATCCATGACGGCGTTGTTGCGCCATGACTGCCCTGTCATTGAAAGAGGCACTGCTGCTGACCAGCTTGGTTGTGGCGTGCTACTGGAACAGCCTCTCGTGTGGCTTCGTGTTTGACGACGTCTCGGCCATCCTCGACAACAAGGACCTACGGCCCACCACGCCGTTGAGGAGCCTCTTCCTCAACGACTTCTGGGGTACGCCCATGGCTGAGGTATGTCGATTTCCACTTGTTCTGGGACCAATAATCTCTTTGTTGTTGCTGTTTCTATAAATGCAGGTAAAAAAATCAGTAATTGGATTTTTATGGGAAAAAAAACATTAATTTTATTTCGCGGCAGGGTGCACGACTGGTTAGCGCATCTGCCTCACAGTTCTGAGGACCCGGGTTCAATTCCGGCCTCACCTGTGTTGAATTTGCATGTTCTCCCCATGCCTGCGTGAGTTTTCTCCGGGTACTCCGGTTTCAACCCACATTCCAAAAACATCCGTGGTAGGTTAATTGAAAACTCTAAATTGCCTTTAAGTGTGTATGCGAGTGTGAATGGTTGTTTGTTTATATGTGCCCTGCGATTGGCTGGCAATCAGTGCAGGGTGCACCCCGCCTCTCGCCCAGAGTCACCTGGGATAGGCTCCAGCATGCTCGTGACCCTAGTGAGGATAAGCGGTACAGAAAATTGATGGATGGATTTTAAAGCCATTTAACCCAGCCCGACAGTGGGTACGGAAAGTATTCAGTCCCCCTTAAATTTTTGACTGTTATATTTTGTTACACGATCAGGATATTTGGGGCCGATCACCGATGAGCAAGTTTTAAAAAAACGATAACCTAATCACCGATCCAATCACTAGATGGACCAATGAGTCGATTTACATGACTGTTCATTTATTGTATATACTTGTGTACTGTATACTGAGTAGTGAATCCTTAAATTTATTCTCTTAACATTTTAGACAAAAGTTAAAACATCAATGACCCCTAGGGGGCATTCAAGGATTGGGTACTGATATAACTTTATTTCAAATCAACATTACAACATGACAGAAATAATGGGTGCTAATTTACTGTAATTAAATTACTTTAACAAATACTGTTATTGACATGCTTACTCTAACTTTCTCACTGTCCCTATATGGACGGGTGTTTTCCAGAGTTTGGGTCGGATTTGGCTTTTCCTTTTTCCCCCCCCCACGCTGCGTTGCCTGAACGCGGCATGCTCCTCCTTGTGAACTTCTTCAGGTGCCCCATCAAATTTGTTGTGTTGAAGCATTTAGATGACGTTCCCCACAACGTACTTCAGTTGTGCACAGATTGCAAATAACTTGCGTGTTGTTTGTCTGAGACACCACAAATAGTCCCACACTGATTATGTGTTTTTTCACCGACAAGATTGAAAAAACTTTATTGGCCTTCAGATAGTTACAGTACTGCGGCACAAGACACATGACAAGGCTAAATATAAACTACCGTAGCTTTTGGATTCATATGCCACAAAGAAGCGGAGTTAAATGTCTTGTGCGGAGCCGATCGATGACGTCATTGATCGGATTGGCGAATTATGACATGAAAAGCTGATCAGCATAAAATGCTAATTATCGGCCGATTCCGATCACACTGATCATATCGGCGTAAAATCAAATTATATTGCAGCCATTTGCTAAAATCATTTGTTATTTTTTTCCCCTCATTAATGTACACACAACACCCCATATTGACGGGGAACAAAAAAACGGAATTGTTGAAATTTTTGCAGATTAATTAAAAAAGAAAAACTGAAATATCACACAGCCATAAGTGTCAGACCCTTGGCTCAGTATTTCGTAGAAGCACCCTTTTGAGCTAATAGAACCATAAGTGTTTTTGGGAATGATGCAGCAAGTTTTACACACCTGGAATTGGGGATCCTCTGCCATTCCTCCTTGCAGATCCTCTCCAGTTCTGTCAGGTTGCTCTTGCTGAGCCATTCAAGAACAGTCACGCACTTGTTCTGAAGCCACTTCTTTGTTATTGTAGCTGTTTGCTAAGGGTCATTGTCTTGTTGGAAGGTGAACTTTCTGCCCAGTCTGAAGTCCTGAGCACTGTGGAGAAGGTTTTCGTCCAGGATATCCCTTGACTTGGCCGCATTCATCTTCTGTTTGATTCCAACCAGTCGTCCTGTCCCTGCAGCTGAAAAACACCCCCACAGCATGATGCTGCCATCACCATGCTTCACTGTTGGGACTGTATTGGACAGGTGATGAGCAGTGCATGGTTTTCTCCACAGATAACTCTTAGAATTAAGGCCCAAAAGTTCTATCTTGTTCTCATCAGACCAGAGAATCTTATTTCTCACCATCTTGGAGTCCTTCACGTCTTTTTTAGCAAACTCCATGCAGGCTTTCATGTGTCTTGCACCGAGGATAGGCTTCCATCGGGCCACTTTGCCATAAAGCCCCGACTGGTGGAGGGCTGCAGTGATTGTTGACTTTCTAGAACTTTCCCCCATATCCCCACTGCATCTCTGGAGCTCAGCCACACCTCTCTCACCAAGGCTCTTCTCCCGCGATTGCTCAGTTTGGCTGGACGGCCAGCTCTAGGAAGGGTTCTGATCGTCCCAAACGTCTTCCATTTATGGATTATGGAGGCCACTGTGCTCTTAGGAACCTTAAGT
Organism: Phycodurus eques; assembly: GCF_024500275.1. Lineage (NCBI taxonomy): Eukaryota > Metazoa > Chordata > Actinopteri > Syngnathiformes > Syngnathidae > Phycodurus > Phycodurus eques. The sequence goes on from NC_084529.1 coordinate 26,728,160, forward strand.
GCAGCAGAATTATTTTGGTAACCTTGGCCAGATCTGTGCCTTGCCACAATTCTGTCTCTGAGCTCTTCAGGCAGTTCCTTTGACCTCATGATTCTCATTTGCTCTGACATGCACTGTGAGCTGTAAGGTCTTACCGTATTTTCACGACCATAAGGTGCACCGTATTAAAAGGCACAGTCTCAGTTACGTATTTAACACGTACATAGGGCGCACCGTATTATTGGGCGCACTCATGCTAAAACATACGCTTGCTTAAAACATACGGTAGCATGCATGCACACTAAAACAATGTTTTTTAAAAAGGCAGCAGGAGCAAAACTGAGTTCGGTTGTACTTTATTGAAGTATTTAACAATGTACTCACGTTATTTTTTTATCAACCCTCATCCACAAATCCATCAAAGTCCTCATCTTCTGTATCCCAAAGGAACAGCTGGGCAAAGGGTCTGAATACCCATGGCTGTGTGATATTTCAGTTTTTCCTTTATAATAAATCTGCAAAAACTTCAACAATTCCGTTTTTTTCTGTCAATGGGGTACTGTGTGTACATTGAGGGGGGGCAATACCTTAAATAATTTTAGCAAATGGCTGTAATATAACAAAGAGTGAAACATTTAAGGGGGTCTGAATACTTTCCGTACCCACTGTAAATAGAGGTTAAAAGAAAAAAAGCTAAAGTACCCTGCCTTTGGAGACACTAGACGGGTAAGATTGGCCTTTGCAGAGTGATATTGTCAACTTGTGGCATTCAAAACTAAATAACTCTAAAATAAAGTAACACTACTCCCAGTTTGAAGACCACTGATATCCCATCTTCCGTGTCCCCGTTCCAGGAGCGCAGCCACAAGTCCTATCGGCCGCTGACGGTGCTCACCTTTCGCCTCAACTACCTGCTAAGCGAGCTGAGCCCGGCCTCCTACCATCTCCTCAATGTGGCCCTACACGCCGTTGCCTGCTTGCTTTTCCTGCGCGTGTGCCGCCTTTTCCTGGACCGTACCTCTGGCCTGGTGGCGGCGCTGCTCTTCGCCGTCCACCCCATCCACACGGAAGCCGTGAGTGGATCTCTATTGTCACATTTTATCTATCACAGTTCTCTACACTAAATTCTGCACTAGTAGCACTGGTGCGACCAACTGAAAAAGTTGGCACATGATTTGGTCGCACCATTTTTTGTGGACGTACAGCATGACTATGGCATAACATAGTTTTGACAGTGACTCGAGATCTGATATTTGCAAAATATTTTACTCTGAACAAGAAGTTTGTCCGCAAAAAAGCGGACCAAAACAGGTCAATTAAATAAAAAAACAACAAAAATCAAAGGCTTTACTATTATTTGATCATTTGTTCGACTCAAAGTGTTTTATAGTTATATAGTTTTATTGTCCAAACCCTCTTCCCCTTGTGAGAACCACTTAATTTTAAGCATTTTCATAACCATATGATTGACATACATTTAAAAACAATTGCAAGTGCTACAAGATGGCGCCAGAGCACAGAATAGGGAAGTAGTAGAATGGTTTCAAAGAACTACGCTGAAGTGATACAACACGACTGTATGTCAGGGAGGAGCTAAGTTTAGTTTGGGTTGTTAGCGAAAGTTAGCATCTCTGGATCTTCACCCAGCCTAGCCTAACAAGTCATGGGCAGAAAAACTGTGTGTCGGGGTGGTTATGATGTTAATTATCTGAATTGTGACATCACTAATTCAGAAGGGCTTGCTCACAAACTTCAGAAAAAGACACCCTGGATAGCAGCTGTTGCTTGAAAGTGGCTCTGGATCTTCACTCAGCTTACCTAATCAAGTCATGGGCAGAGAATCTCGATGTGGAGGTGGTCATTATGTATATTAGCTGAATTGTGACAAATTACCAAGGGCTTGCTCCAAGCACGCTTTCAGAAATGGGAATTCCGAACTCTAGTCGTCCCCTGAAAGTGGCTCTGGATCATCACCCACCCTAGCTGGTTAAGACATTGGTGGAGAATCTGGGTGTATGGGTGGTTATTATCAGAGAAGATTAATTTGGAAAAGGAGTTGGTTACAAGTTACCCCGTTGACAATGTCATAGCAGTGTAACTATTTCAATTACTTTCTCAAAAGACAGTGGAACCTCGGTTTAGAAACGATCTGGTTTACGACTACAGCAGAATGGCAAATGACCAGTGAGAGCCAATCACAAGCATTAACTTTAGGAGGAGGAAGTGATATAGAAAAAAGAGAGAGCTTTTGTGGCTATTTTTCAAATGTAATGAATATGGTAATCATGGAAATGTTCAAAGCAACTTTAATTTAATTACACATTTTCTCCCAGTCATGTCATAGATTAAAATTACATTCATTTTGTAATTAAATTACATAATCTAGTTACATGTAATTAGTTACTCCCCAACACTGGTTATAATGCATATTAGCTGAACTGAAAACTGTCATTCAAGCTCAAATACTGCTGTCACTCGAAACCCAAAACCTTCAGTATACTGTTTCAACACGAGAGGGATTGTTCACCTGTAAAAGGGGGTGGTCCATCTTCACCCCACCTACCTTCAATTAGGACTTTGGTATTTGATCCTCTCTTACATTGACCTGCATACACAAACAAATGAAAGCAAATCTTCCGCTCCTTCCTTCAATGTCAAACATTTTGCCTGACAAACCAGCTTTCCGTGAGCCGGTTATCGTCTTCTAGCATCTCCCTAAAAAGGATCATTTGTTGCTTGTGATAAGTGCACGCACAATGGCTGCCTTGTGTGTCCTTCTCCGCAACATCATTTTATCCCAATGGGCCACATAGTCGCACTGTTTTTTGTCGATGTGGATGGCAAAAAGACAAGCCAAATGACGATGGAATTAAAATCAGTCAAATACAAATATTTGACACATGATAAACTATGTTTTTGATGAGGATTTTTTGGGGGACTACTATTTACTTTTACTTGAGTCACTTTATTGTCAAGTAACAGTACTCTTACTTGAGGACAGTGTTTGGCTACTCTACCCACCTCTGGAGCGGACATCCACTTGCTTAAAACAATTTTTAAGCATTAAAATGTTGCTACATTAAAATGTTGCTACTCTTACGTTTTTGCTCATCAGATCAGCCAGTTTGGTATTTGTTGCGCTGGTCTTTTGTATTTTCACGTTAAGGTGCTGCAGGTCGGGACCCTCGTTGTGGTCCCAGCGGAACCGCGAAGCACACGTAACATCGGCAACAAGAGCTGATCCACTAGTACATTTTGTATTCATTAGGAAACAGGGCTACAATTATCTAATTAGTTTACTGATGTTCATGTTAAATGTATTAAGCGACGGAGCACTGTTAAGGATTATGTCACAACACAGAATGAACTAACTTCAAATTCAGAAATGGCCATTAAAAACAGAAAAATAATGTCCGTAATATTTTCCTGGAGGATGCATTTGGGATTAGCCTTTGGTAATAGTGAAAAGTGAAGTGAAACAGAAAATGATTTGAATAAATTATTTTCCAGAATGAGAGTGCTTAAAGAGGACAATGCTATTCATGTGGCACAGGTTGAAGCAGCCACCGTGTGCAGGTGGAGATGGGCCTGGCTAAAGTTGGAGGCCAGAACAAAAAAGCAAAGAAATGTGGCAAATTTAATTTTAATCTTAAATTTGTACAACAACATGTACTTGAGCAGTGTAAATGAGTTTTTCTGTGTGAAGATTATTATTTTTTTTGCCTTATTGTACTCTTTCAAGTCTTCCAGATTGCTTAATTTATGTTAAAATAAAAAATCCCCAATCCTCCCCTAAAATGTTTTTTTTTTTCTTCACCTTTTTCATGGCTTTGGTGTTTGCATGTCTGTTTTAAGGATGGGAAGTAGTACTTACAGTGGTGCCTTCACTTACGAGCCTAATTAGTACTGCTCAAAACACTCATATCGCAAATCACCTTTCCCTGTTGAATTGAATGAACATGCCATTAATCAGTTCCAGTCTGTACCTTTAACCGAAACACAGCGACGCGAAAGGTGATGCAAGTTAATGGTGTGAAAAAGACTTATTTTGGTGTCAGGAGAAATAAAGCATTACCTACAAGGAAATAGCAAAACTTGAGTAAAGTCAGAAAATCGATAAAAAAATCGAGTATGAGTTTAAGGCTTATTTTCCCTAAAAATCAGAATCATCTTTATTTGCCAAGTATGTCCAAAACACACAAGGAATTTGTCTCCGGTAGTTGGAGCCGCTCTAGTACGACAACAGACAGTCAATTTACAGAACACTTTGGAGAGAGAAAGACATTGACAAAAAAAACAGTCACTGAGCAGTAAAGGGTTGCTAGTTATCTGGTAATGCCGCTACTTTTTTTTTTTTTTTTTTTTTTTTGGACAATTGTGCAAAAAGATGCAGAGTCCTCTAGCACTTACAGCAGTTCGAATGACTAATATTGCAATAGTCCGGTGACTACAATGCCACATTTTACCAGCTTTTTGGACCATTTTCAATGCCTACAGAGCAAGGGGTGTTAAAGTTGATATCCTGTCACATGTCCTGTTCCACACTTTGGTACGTCACCCTAGGATGTTTCAAAGGCTGTCCTTGCAACGTGCATGCGTGTAGTCTTTCACTAGACGTGTTCAAATCAGTGTCTCTCTATTACACACCCTGGAGGCTTTGATGTTACCATATGAAGCTTTGTAAAGCATCCTGTACAGGATTAAAGAGATGTTTTCATATTTTTTTTCAGTCTTTCCCCAAGTGAAACATTCCTTTTATTTTATGCTTTTATAGAGCCAGATCAACTTGTGTGTGCGCCAAACGGCCAGTAGAAGACCATCCGTTCAAACTGCCTGTCAAACGTCGGCTTTTCACGTGTGGCTGTGTGTGAAGCTTTGGAAAGCAGCCTGCACAGCACCAAAGAGCTGTTTTCATATTTTTTTTCAGTCTTTCCCCAATGTGAAACCTTCCTTTTATTTTATGCTTTTATAGAGACAGATCAACTTGTGTGTGTGTGCCAAACGGCCAGTAGAAGACCATCCTTTCAAACTGCCTGTCAAACGTCGGCTTTTCACGTGTGGCTGTGTGTGAAGCTTTGGAAAGCAGCCTGCACAGCACCAAAGACCTGTTTTCATATTTTTTTTCAGTCTTTCCCCAATGTGAAACCTTCCTTTTATTTTATGCTTTTATAGAGACAGATCAACTCGTGTGTGTGTGCCAAACGGCCAGTAGAAGACCATCCTTTCAAACTGCCTGTCAAACGTCGGCTTTTCACGCGTGGCTGTGTGTGAAGCTTTGGAAAGCAGCCTGTACAGCACCAAAGAGCTGTTTTCATATTTTTTTCAGTCTTTCCCCAATGTGAAGCCTTTCAAACTACCAGTCAAAAGTCGGCTTTTGACATGTGGCTGTGTGTTGGTGAAAGGTAGAGACACGGATCACAGGGATGAAGTCAACAAGCAGGACTGTGCCTGTGTGAATGGCAATAGCCAGAAAACGAGTGTGAAATGTGGCGTGAGCTGTGTGTGAAAGAGGCTTTCACACTATGTGTAAAAGATGCAATGTTTCACATTGCTGTTCTGTGTTGTACACAACAATGGTGACAGTATCAGAGGTGTAAGAAAGGCATTGAATGTTGCCTGTGTGAAAGGAAATGGTGGACAGCCGGAACACAGCAGTGTGGAGTTTTAACACCGGAGACTCACTTATTCCTCATTTTGAATGGACCTTTTCCAAAGGCTAATTTTCATATAAGTTTTTGCCACAGGTTTTTACGGACTGCTGTCCTTCCTAACTCCAACCCTCTTTATTTATCCTGGCTTCAGACTGGCACTCATTCAGGCTGGCTTGCCAACACAATATCGTTGCTGTCCACCAAAAAGCAAGTACGACTGTCAGCCATACAGATTCTCTTCCCCCCCTAACAGGTGACTGGTGTGGTCGGCAGAGCTGAACTCCTGTCGTCAATCTTCCTCCTGGCTGCATTCCTGGCCTATACCAAATCAACAGGCGCCGACCACTCCATAGGTATGTTTTTTTTGTTTTTGTTTTTTTTGTCTTGTCATGGGGGCTCTTCAAAGGCTGATCAGTTGTTCTTTATTTTAGTTTATATAGAATACAGCAGTTGTTATTTTTACCTTCGGGTGTGTGTTCAGAATGTTAAATAAAAAGGTACCTAGACTAACGGGTTTAATTCATTCCGTGACCAGTCTCATAACTCAATTTACTCAAATGTCAAATAAATTTTCAATCCTTGAATGAACGTCCTTTCCCGAGCACCGGTGAGCCACCAGCACACGTTTTCCCCCATTTTGTTCTTACAAACACGCGGCGCGATCCATTGTTGTTGTCGTCGCTACGGCAATGAGTGTATCCGGTCGCATTTGAGGTAACAAGATAAAGTCCAGTGATTGTAAAAGACTGGATGTGGTGGTATTGGAATATTTTATTGCAGTAGTGTGACATCATGCACTTGTGACAGAACAAATTTGGGAAATGAAATGGACACTTTTATACTAAGTCCATGTTAGAGAGTCACTCTATGGAGGTCTAAATAGCCAAAATATGGAACCATATTGTATAAAAACATACTAATAGAATGTAAATGAAATGTTTTTATAAAGTGTTTTTGCCGTATGTTGAGACAAGACAATAGTCACAACAACTGTAGTGTTGTATGTGTGATGTGAGTGATGTCAGGAACGAGGTCTGCGTACAAGATTCTGGGTATGAGTTTTGGGCTACTGTAGCTCAAAATAAAAACACCTTGCAAATGTTTTCATGTTCTGCTTGTGCATTTGACTGTTTGTCCCGTTCAGTTAACGGCTGAAAGTGCATCGGGAAGTTTGGTTCCCTTCTTTTTTTTTTTTTTCCCCCCCCCAATTCACTCACGCTGCAGCATATGTGAACATTGCTTATAACAAAAATTTTGGCTCGCAACACAAAGCAAAAAAATGAGAACTCGCTGGTAGCTCAAAAAAACCTTTAAGTTGAGGCACGTGTAAGTCAAGGTACCACAATTTTTAGCCCAAAAGTATATTTTAAAGATCACATTGAAAGGTTAAAATTTTCGCATTTTGGAAAAGTAAAAAACAAATTTTATCGTAAAAGCTCAGAAGCTCCTTATGTCAGTTACATCTACTATATATCATCTATCATCAGGTCATTTGTGACGCTTATGTAAGAACCTTATTACATGATGGAAATCCTTAACCTCCCTTTGGCTATTAAGATCGTAGATCAGAGGTTTACCAAAACGTTTTCAACCCAAACCATGCACTTGAACAACACAAGTGACAAGCATAAGTGGCAATTAGCCAATCGTGGCTAATGGAGCAGTCTATTTCTTCACTCAGTGCTCGGTGTTCTCCTGCGACCGTTCTTGTTGTGTGTTTTTTAGTGTGGGCTCCCATTGCTGTGACTGTCGTACTGGTGGCGGCAGCGACGCTGTGCAAAGAGCAAGGAATCACTGTGGTTGGTGTCTGCTGCGTCTACGAGGTGTTTGTGGCGCAAGGGGTAAGGACTCAAATAAAGCTGAATAAACCATCAAACGCGTTTATGGATACGGATGGTTGTTTGCGCTAAAAGTAAATAAATGTAAAGGACAAATAGATTGTGAAATAACAAATTTATTAAAGTCCCTATTATTTAATTCAGTTGAGAATCAGTGGGAAGCGGTTCCAAAGTTTATGATACGTTAGCTGAATTTTGTAGCGATTCCCTGCGCTATTCTATTTGAATCGATGGCGTCATTGCAGAGTTTACGCAGCATACGCGTCACATGGATCGGCTGGCATTCACACAAATACTGGCCTCAAGTGGTTACACTAGCTATTCTGAGTAAGGGTGCCAGATTGCCACCAAGAGCAGCAGTAAACAACACCAATTTAACTATAATCTACTGGAAACAACACCACTTTAACTACGAAACCCTGTCTGACACAGTCAAAACGCGGTAACAGTAATTTTAAATATAGAAAGGCATTCTGGGAAAGAGTGCATGCAAATTTTCCGGGTGTTACGCTAAAATATACCCTGCCAGAAACTGCGACTGGAAGTTTTCTTTGGCCTCTTAGAGGGCAGTATGGTGCAATGCATGCATGGAACTACATGTTTCTGTAAGCTTGAAAAAAGACTAGCAGAAAAACGTTGCAATAGGACTTTATTACACTTGTTTATTTGAAGTTAAATCCAACCCGTGAATGCAAATTTTAGCTAGCCTGTCAATAGGGTATTCCATTGAGTGTAAGCATTAAGCTAGCGATCGCGAAAAAGATGTCTTTTATTTAAATGTACAATGCGTTTTTCGTTTTGTTTTGTTTTTAGTTTTACAGTAAACTCCAAATGGGGTATCATTAAACAGCTTAAAAGACGCTCAGGGAAGACAGAAGAACATACATCACATGCTTGCTGCAAGATACAGTGGCTGAAATAAGTATTTAACACGTCCCCATTTTTCTCATTAAATATATTTCCAAAGGTGTTATTGAAAATTATTGAAAATTTCACCAGATGTAGGAAAGAACCCAAGTAATCTATTCATAAAGAGAAAGTAAAACAAATAAGATCCGAAATTAATTATTATGATTGGCTTTCCACTTATGTATTATGGAACAAGCGTGCTCACTGGAACATTCAGAAGTTTAGATATGCACTTGTAACCAATGCCATCGTTATGTTTTGCAACAGTTAGTTTGCGATGGTCTTGAGACAGCTCTTTGCTCTTGCCCATCATGGGATGTGTCTTTACTCACACGTTGGCAATGAGCCCTTTTTGAATGCCATCAATTACGACTGAACCAGCTGATATTCATTTGCACTGACAAGAGGCTGGATTGCTGTTTGATTATTGATAGATTATAGGTGTTGTTTTGGCTTTCCATGCCTTTTTGGACCTCCCTTTCTTCATGCACTCAATAAATTTTCCCTGTGTCATTTCATATTATTACAGACAACTTAATTTCTTCTCTTATTTGTTCTACTTTCTTTGTCTGTGTGGATGACTTGGGTTGTTTCCAACATCTGGGGAAAATTTAATGTCAATAGCACCTTTAAAAATATATTTAGTGAGAAAAATGGTGACGTTAAATACTTCTTTCAGCCGCTGTATATAAAAATGTCAGTATTGTTTGCCATGGTAACAGGAACTTTGTAATAGAGTTATGTGATTTCACTAGTAATTCTATTTCTCAGGACCTACTGTATGGATTTGGCTAAAACCTCTGCACCTACTTATAAAGCTAATGTGTGCAAATATGAAGTTTGGTGTGACACATTTAATTGTACTTGATGCTTAGATACCTGAAGTCGTAAGACCCAATAAAGCACCGTCTATTGTAAGCTTGACAACAATCTCTTGGTTGATTATGCCCTTACTGATTCTCTGAATCTTTTGATGATACTTTGTACCGTAGTTGATCAAATCCCAAAATTTTTCGAAATTGCATGTTGAGAAAAGGTCTTTTTAAACTGTTGGACTATTTGCTCATACAGTTGTTCACAAAGTGGTGAACTTCGCCCCATCCTTGCTTGTGCAGCACTGAGCATTTCGGGGATACTTCTTTTCTACCCAAAGTTCCAAACTGGTGTTTTTTTAGCATTACCCGACTTTTCCAGTATTTTCTTCCCCCTGTCCCAGCTTCTTGGAATGTGTTGCAGTCATCAAATTTAAAATGAGAGAATATGGAATGCAAAAAAAAATGGCATTCATCAGTTTGACATGAAATATTTTGTCATTTGAATATAGGTTGAAGAGAATTTGCAAATTATTGTATTCTGTTTTTATGTACATTTTACACAACGTCCCAACTTCATTGGAATTGTATAAAACAGATCATGGAATATATATAAATCAGGCATGATATACATGAATGCATATACATAATATAATACATAAATAAAATGGCCATGAAATTGTAATTAATGTTCATAATAATCTTTAAATATATTTTATTGTTGACTAAATTAATGGAAAATGTCTTGAATTATCTCACATTTTAATGAAAACCTATTTTCGATGCTCTCCCAGTTCACCTTACCCATGTTGCTGGACACGCTGCGGCAGGCTTTGCGGGGCAAGGGCGCCTTCCCGTACGCTGTCCTCCAGATGCTGCTGAAGCTCATCGTGCTGGTCATCAGCACGCTGCTACTCGTCATCGTGCGCGTCCAGGTCATCCAATCGCAGCTGCCCGTCTTCACCAGGTAGACTGTACTTTAAACCTAGTGTTTCCCAATCTTTATGGAGCCAAGGCAATTTTTTCCTCTCAAAAATCTGCAGCAGCATATATACCACGAAACAAAAATGTCACAAAAGGAATACAGTATACAGTAATTCCTCCCTTTATCATGTGAGTTATGTTCCAGACCCAGCTGTGATAGGTGAAAATTCATGATATAGAGAGATCAGATAAAGAGATGTATTTTTATTTTTTTTATGAGCCTTAAAATGCCCCTCTCATATGCTTGAATACATTATTGCAAGTTATTAAAGCAGACTTTTTAACCACCTTGTATTTGAGAACACAATAAAAATTGCAAGCATAAAATGTATAGAAAATATGTCATCACAATGTACCCATAACAATGTTTTATGGTTTGTCCCAAACTAAAGCCACACACTATTCATCACATTGAAATTTATTCAAACACACTTTTTAATCACATTGAAAACATATTTCAACAAACCAATGGGTATGTTTAAAAGAAAAATCTGCCATATAGTGGGCAATAGATGAAACGCAATATAGCGGGTGGTCACTGTATACTGAAATAATTATGTTCTTGTATAAATGGTAACAGGTGGGTACACGGGTTAATTGGACCTTCTGCCATCTATTGTTCTTCCGGTCACTATATTCGCAGTTATAGATGAACAAAGATATATACAGCCATCCCTTTTCTCTACCGCTTATCAGGTAAAGGGTCAAAGGGAGCGGAAGGCAGACCACACCCTGGGCTATTGCCTTGCAATCACAGGACATACAGAGGCATGCAACCATTCACACTCATATTCACACTGTCACTGACTGGGAATTGAACAAATGCTGCCTCCACAAAAGTCTGTCAAGTTTACTACGACACCATCAGTGACCAAAGATACTATTTGTTGTAAATAATGTAAATTTCTTTCAGACCAATGAAGTGAAATTGGATCATTACAGCAGCACAGTGGTTGGGAATCACTAACTATAGATTCCTCTAATTTAACAAATTGGAAAACTGAAGAATGATCCAGTTTGTGTGTTGACATAAGACCAAAAGCATCCAAAAACAAAAATTATGACTGTTTTTGCATAGCGACGATAACTAAAGGGCAGCGGGATATAACCATTGCAATATTACATGATTACATAAACGTGTCTTAATTGATTTGAAGTTATGCAATGCTTTATGTAACTCCTGTTTTTATTTTATTTTAATGACGTGGGCTAACTTCCCATGGCTTTTCTCGCCCCCACCAGCGTAGTCGGCCTGGACCTGCTCATTTAGGCCCACCACACACCAAGCAACTCGACCAAATTCCACTGAAGTGATGCGCAGTCTGCAGAGCAATACATCTAGTGTACCGCCACTTCAATGAGTATATCTTCCAAGTTACAAAAAAAATTTAAAAAAATTGTCGAGTTAAATAACGTTTGGGGAAAATACACGGAAGACAACTAACTGAAAGTAGTCTAGCACACTAAAAAACAAAGTGTGGAACACATTAATCCGCCCATAGTTCCGCAGGGGAATTAGGTCAACCCACCACCACAGTACTTTCATTCCAATATGATGTCTAATGTTACAATTGTATGTATAATGTGGAAAATCTTTGCTGCTCACCTAAGAATCACTATGTCCTCACGGGCGTCGCCATATATCTATCTGGATGGACTTCCTGGTCAAGGACGGGATGGGCTACATCAGCCCAACGCCACTCGCTAGCTACTTTTTCTCTATAGGTTGTATCTGGTAAATTACCGCTTAATTTCTACCGCAACGCAGTCTCCAGTTGGCTTCACTCGGAACGCATTCCTTCTCGGATCGCTACGCTGCGTTGTTACATAAGCTCGCTAACTCCTGTAGCTGGTAGCTGTCTGCTAGTCTCTGTCAATTTGCAGCAAAGCAACCGGTGGCGAAACAAACAACGCCCGGTTTACTATACAAAAACTATTAACCAACGACTTGATTCATCCAAAGCTGTGGACCCCGAAGGGAGCACTTTTACTGTTACTTTCCCGGTCATCGCAGGAAACCGACAACATGCATGCACACAGAGCAGAATTTTTTGGGGGGAAAACCCTAATAAAATAGGGATAATATGTCATCCTTGAAGCATGGATAGCAGCAAATTGAAGGTGGGCATTATACATAGGTAGAAGGGTTTCCCTGATTTTTGGAGTCGATTTTAGCCATGCGCGTTATACTCGAGCATATTATACACGAGAAATTGCGGTAGCTACAGCTGCCATAGAAATCGTCTTCTTCCTGGAATATTGCACTATGTTGTTGTTGTTCAATAAAATGATATGTGGCATCTCAAAACGTTTCTCAATAACACCACCTTGGGTCGCTGTTTTTCTGTTGAATTGGTATGTGCGCAAGGGTCAATCGCCAGGTGGACAAGTGTAAGTCGCCAACTGTTATTTGTTCGTGATTGTTCAGTCATTTTTAGACGCATCGTCGGTGTGCGGCGAGCGTGAGATTGAAAGTACTCGCCATGTCTATTTTTCATCCCTTATGCCTCTGTTCCATCAACTTGCCATTGTTTTAAAAAGTTTGTCTGCTCCTCCGCCAGCTATCTAACCGTCCATCTTACAAGATAAAATTCCTCAACAATTAGCCCGACAAGTCCTAAGCCTGTAATCTTCAAGCTGTTTCTGGATTGTCATAGGGTTTGAATTCACAGGATAAGAGGGACGAGCCATAACACAGGAACATTAGTTAAGAGGGCAGGATTAGGATAAATGCACCAGTCGCCAAAACATGTTCTTTGAGTCTGGGAGACCCATGTCACTTGTGGGTTCCTGTCTTGTAGCGAGTCATCAAATTGCGCGCTATGCGCTACCCACACGCAATAATGATAAGCAAATGTTTCACAATTTAGGGTCGCCCGTCTGTTTAGTATCCGGGCTTCAAATCTGGTAGCAAATGAACAAAATCCCTTAGACAGGTTTTTGTTTGAAGGACCCCTGAAAAATTACACAAAAAGACTTCAAACTAAAATGACAGATGTCCTGTCACTTTTAAGCAGTGATGCCGGTAACGCGTTACTTTGTAACTCTAAAATGGCGCCATTGTGGGTAACAATGCAGAAGTTATTGAAAGTAATCAAGTTACATTACTTTAATATTATGGTTAATGGATTAAGTTACTAACTACATTTTCTTAAAAGGTAACTTGTAACTATCAGAATACAATTTTAAAGTAACCTTCCCAACCCTGTATTTCTGTTAAGAGTTTATAGAGAAGTATACTTGAGAATGATGCACTAATTTAAATTTAAGTACTTATTTGGCACGTCAAGTCTGCACTAAGTAGCTGATTCAATGTAGCTTCAAGCAACACACTAATATTTAAGTTACTGGTTTATGCTGATGTCATTCAGTAAATTGTGTGGGGTGTATTGCATACATGCAAATCAGTCGCCTTTTGGCAAAATTCGCCATTTTGAACTCAAAATAGACCATTTCCGTGAATCGTACAGATCCGATGAGTTTTTCTGAGGGGGGTCGCTGTCGTCATAGACGTACTCCATCAGCGCTGGCAGCTAGATCCATTCCACACATCCACCATCCACACCTATCGTTATCTAATTAGTTTACGGATGTTAAAGTTAAATGTATTAAGCGACAGAGCGATGTTAGGGATTATGTCCCAACACAGAATGAACTAACTCCAAATTTAGCAATGGCCAATAAAAACAGAAAAAAAGGTATTGTGCTTAATGTTTTCCTGAAGGATGCATTTGAGATTAGCCTTTAAAGTTGGTAATAGTGACAAATTAAGTGAAACAGACAATGATTGTAGTCAATTGTTTTCCAGAATGAGAGTGCTTAAAGAGGAGGATTCTATTCATGCTTGCAGCTTGAACCTGGCATCAGGTGCAGGTGGAGATGGATAGATTGCAGGTTATGCTGTGTGAAAGCTCTTGGTTGCGGCAATTTCAGTCTTTACCCGGTTCTGTGTCAAATGAAGTTATAACATTTTGCAGGATTTCTGTGTAAAAGGCACTTGAGGTTTTACCAGATTGTTGGATGCCATGTCCCTGTGTGAAAAAGCACACAGATGCGGTAATTTCCTGCTTTCCTCAGTTCTGTAGAAAATGTACTTGACATCTTCTGTTAAGGCTCTGATGCACCAACTTTTCTAGGATCTCCGTGTGAAACAGGCTCATAAGAAGTGCATCTTTTTCAGATTCGACAACCCGGCGGCTGTCAGCCCGACGCCAACCCGCCAGCTGACCTTCAACTATCTGCTGCCCGTCAACGCCTGGCTGCTGCTCAACCCGTCAGAGTTGTGCTGCGACTGGACCATGGGCACCATCCCCTTGGTGGAGTCTGCCCTGGACCAGCGCAACTTGGCCACGCTGCTCTTCTACGTCCTTCTGGGCCTGCTGGCGTACCACAGCATTACCTGCTCACGCAGCTCCTCCAAGACGGTAGTCATGGTGAGGCAGACCGTCTCGTTCCCGGATGTGTAGTTGCTCCACAATGTTGTGCACGTCCATGTTTTATGTTCCAGCGAACTATGGAAATTATTACTTCCACCCTGTCTGAAGTTTAAACATGATTTTCAGTTATGTGGCTATAAGATCTTTAACACCAATGAGCGTCCAGTTTAGGTTTAAAAATGATTTTGCAATAAGCGGAAATGGTATCTTAAACAAGCGATTGGCATTCCTGTAGACTGATGTATGCGCTCCAGACTGTTGTGTGTGTCTATGTTCCTGGGAGAAACTCAACATATTAATTCCATCCAGTCTGCAGTCTAAAATTTATATTTAATGTTATGCAGAAATAACATCTTTGATAACAACGATAAGTGTTCAAGTAAATTCTGACAGGTGGTCACCAAAACATGGATGTCCATGTTTATGTTACGAGGTGCTGGGGACAAAATGGCGGACGAGGCACGGGCGACTTAAAGTCGAAACGTCGTAGGTCGAGTACGTCGTAACTCGAGGACTTCCTGTATTATGATTTTTAACAATGATGAGCATTCTCGTAGACTAATGGTTGCTCCACAATATTGTTTGCATCCTTGTTTATATTCTGCGGCGCTGCGCCGCACCACTTTATAGTTTTGCCATTTAATTTTAAAGATGATCTTTCATAAAAAATGTTTAATTGGTTTTATTCTCTACTTCTTCTTCAGATTTAATAGGTTGTTAATATTGCGGTTGTTGGTCAGTGTTCTGTGCGTCCATGTTTATGTTCCAGGGAGCAACGCAACATATTTGTTTTGTCCCATCTGCCTTGTGTCTTGCCCTTTTATTGCATCTCACCATAATAATCATTATTTTTAGTTTTAAAAACACTTTCACTTGACATAAGTGTAATTTACGGATGGACTCCCCCATCGACCCATCCCATGGAGTTGAATAAATGAACACCCCAGTGTTTCACCCCGGCTGGTTATGTAACTATGGCATATTAGATTAACTTTTTGAAAACGTTGCCATGGGGAAAAAGCACGACACTGAAATTAAATTAAAGATGTGTTGCGTAACAACCCCTCCCCTTGGTGGTCCGCAAACATCGTCACAGAACACAACTAAGAGCGAAAGATTAACTTCAGTGAATTTTGTTGTTTACACTGATTCTACAAAGCGCAAATTTTGGGGGGGAAACCTGGCAACCAGTTCAGGGGGTACCCCGCCTCCTGCCCGATGATAGCTGGGATAAGCTCCAGCACTCCCGCGACCCTTGTGAGGATAAGCGGCTCAGAAAATGGATGGATGGATGTTGCACAACATTCCCATCACCAGATCCGGCATCAAAATATAGCACTTTACATCGATAACATGTCTGAATGAGTAGAGCTCTTTTTCAGTCTCCCTCTCCTGTCTACTTCCAGGCCTTGTCTCTGATCGTCCTGCCCTTCATTCCCGCGTCCAACCTGTTCTTCCCGGTGGGGTTCGTTGTCGCTGAGCGGGTCCTGTACGTACCCAGCATGGGATTCTGCGTGTTGGTCGCGCACGGATTCAAGGTGGTCTCGTACAAAGGGTGAGTGTACGAAACGTTGTGCCACACTCTGTTGGAGAAACAAAAAAATCATGCCGCTTCACCAGATCCTTCAATCATTGCAAAGTTCGGTGGGTTGATCCATGACAAGACACGAGAAATCCTCTGGGGGCCATTCCTAAAAATGGAAAGCCAGTTGGCCATTTTGGTTTGAAGGTGCTGTTTTTGGGGTGGCAATTTCCTTACTATCGTGCTATAAATATTTTTACACAAGCTCCATCGGTCAATGATAAATTTGGTGGGATGGTCCAACGTTGAAAGGATGCATCACAAAGTCTCAAGGTCCCATGCCAGAAAATAAATCAGGTCATCGGCCATTTTGGTTTGAACGTGCTATTTTTTGGGAGGGATTTCCATTCTAACTTCTCATGAAAGGTTGGAACAAAAAATGATACACAGCCACCAGCTCCATCGATCAGCATTAAATTTGGTCTGATGGTCCATCGTGACAGGACCTATGAGAAAATAATCGACAATTTTGGCTCGAGGTGCCTTTTTTGTTTTAACCCTTTCCAAGGGGTTGCACGTGACAAAAATACTTTTCACCAACTCACCCACCACAATGGAACAAATTGTACTGAACAGATGGGCGATGATTAATTGCAAGATTGTGAGTTTTCTGAGGAATATAATAATAATAATAATAATAATGATGATGAGTTTTCACTGTAAGGTATGAGCAGAGGTCCGGGGCAAATTCGATGAATCGCCATGGAGCACAGTACTCTTCCCTGGAGTGTTAGAAAATATTAACATACGCAACCATTGCCCGTGATTGACACGAAATCCGGCACACATGTTCATCATCACAAGAGGCATGGGAATCGACAAAGAACCTGCGCTGTGAAACACCCAGGTAGTTGTCCATTTTAGTTTGAAAGGGCCATATTTCTTTCATCTTGGCCAGTTCCAGGGTTTCATACCTAAACAATCCCCTCCTCGGGAATTCAGCAGATGGACACTAAAATGGAATTTGCCAATTTAATGATTTGCACGAAGGGCCCATGTTCCTCTTGAAAAGATTTGCAGAAATCAGTAAGAACCTTTGCTGTTAAACTTGCTGGTCGTCATCCATTTTGTTTTAAAGGGGCCATTTTCAGAATCAGAATCATCTTTATTTGCCAAGTATGTCCAAAACACACAAGGAATTTGTCTCCGGTAGTTGGAGCCGCTCTAGTACAACAAACAGTCAATTTACAGAACACTTTGGGGACATAAAGACATTGACAAAAAACAATTGTGCAAAAAGATGCAGAGTCCTCTAGCACTTAGAGCAGTTCGAACGACTAATATTGCAATAGTCCGGTGCAATGACCATTGTGCAAAGGGCGCTGAGACTTCAAGGAGTGTATGCGGTTTAAAGTGACAAGTAGTGCGATCATCTGGGACAATGTCGGTTGTGCAAATGTTACAGATACTCCTCAATCAGTGTGCAAATGGAGCAGATGCTACTCTGGCATGAGTGGCCAGTATATGCAAATAGTGCAGCATGGCGAGACAACTACAGTGAGTGCACAAGTAATAAATAATTGGCCCCACAGAAATGTGACAACGAACTCAAGTCAGAAAATTGCCAGCTTGTTGTAATGGAATTATAGGTTAGGTGTTTAAGAAGTTGATCGCAAGAGGGAAGAAGCTGTTGGAATGTCTACTAGTTCTAGTTTGCGTTGATCGGTAGCGCCTACCTGAGGGAAGGAGCTGGAAGAGCTGGTGACCGGGGTGCAGACGGTCCGAGAGGATTTTGCACGCCCTTGTCTTAGTTCTGGCAGCGTGCAAGTCCTCAATGGTGGGTAGGGGGTTACCGACAATCCTTTCAGCAGTTTTGATTGTCCGTTGCAGTCGGAGTTTGTCCTTTTTTGTAGCAGCACCAAACCAGACTGTGATGGAAGAACACAGGACCGATTCGATGACCGCTGTGTAGAACTGTCTCAGCAGCTCCGGTGGCAGGCCGTGCTTTCTCAGAAGCCGCAGGAAGTACATCCTCTGCTGGGCCTTTTTGAGGACGGAGTTGATGTTGTTCGCCCACTTCAGGTCCTGAGAGATTGTAATTCCCAGGAACTTGAAGGTCTCGACGGTTGACACAAGGCAGCTGGACAACGTGAGGGGCAGCTGTGGCGAAGGATGCCTCCTGAAGTCCACGATCATCTCTACCGTCTTGAGCGTGTTCAGCTCCAGGTTGTGTCGCCCGCACCACAGCTCCAGCCGCTCCGCTTCCTGTCGATATGCAGACTCGTCACCGTCCTTGATGAGGCCGATGACAGTGGTGTCATCTGCAAACTTCAGGAGCTTGACAGTCGGGTTCGCTGAGGTGCAGTCGTTCGTGTAGAGAGAGAAGAGCAGCGGAGAGAGGACACAACCTTGGGGCGCCCCAGTGCTGATGCTGCGTGTGGATGAGGTTGCCTCCCCCAGCCTGACCTGCTGTGTCCTGCCCGTCAGAAAGCTGTAAATCCACTGGCAGATGGCAGGTGAGACGCTGAGCTGGAGAAGCTTGGTTGAAAGGAGTTCAGGGATGATGGTGTTGAACGCTGAGCTGAAGTCCACGAACAGGATCCTCACGTAGGTCCCTGCACTGTCGAGGTGTTCTAGGATGAAGTGCAGTCCCGTGTTGACTGCATCATCCGCAGACCTGTTCGCTTGGTAGGCAAACTGCAGGGGGTCCAGCAGGGGACCTGTGACACTCTTGAGGTGGTCCAGCACGAGACGTTCAAAGGACTTCATGACCACAGATGTCAAAGCGACAGGCCTGTAGTCATTCAGACTAGAGATTGCAGGTTTCTTGGGGACTGGAATGATGGTGGAGCGTTTGAAGCAGGATGGAACTTCGCACATTTCTAAAGATCTGTTAAAGATCTGAGTGAAAACTGGAGCGAGCTGGTCCGCGCAGACTTTGAGGCAGGATGGGGACACATGGTCCGGTCCTGTTGCTTTGTTAATCTTCTGTTGTTTGAAGATGCGTCTCACATCCTGTTCATGGATGGTTAACGCAGAAGTCAGAGGTGTGGTTGTGGTCGCGGGTGCGGCCGGGTTGGTGTGTGGAGTGAAACTGTCCTTTTCAAATCTGCAATAGAAGGTATTCAAGTCGTTGGCTAGTGTGCTATTGTTCTCAGCTTGGGGGGATCGTCGCTTGTAATTAGTCAGCGATTGGAATGCACGCCAGACTGATTTCGAGTCGTTCGCGCTAAACTGTTTTTCCAACTTTGCTGCATAGATCCTCTTTGCAATGTTAATTTCTTTAGTAAGCTGGTTTCTAGCTCGATTATACAGGGCCCTGTCCCCGCTCTGATATGCATCTTCCTTAGCTTGGCGAAGCTGCTTAAGTTTAGCAGTGAACCACGGCTTGTTGTTGTTGAATGTCCGAAATGATTTTGTTGGTACACAAACCTCTTCACAGAAACTGATATAGGATGTGACAGTGTCCGTATATTCATCCAGGCTGCCAGCTGAATTTTCAAAGACACTCCAGTCTGTGCAGTCTAAACAGCTTTGAAGTTCCATCTTTGCTTCATTGGTCCACTTTTTGACTGTTTTCACTGTAGGCTTCGCACATTTAAGTTCTTGCTTGTACGTCGGTATTAAGTGAATTAAGCAGTGATCAGACGAGCCCAGGGCTGCACGAGGTATAGCACGGTATGCGTTTTTTACCGTAGTGTAGCAGTGGTCTAAAGTATTATTTTCCCTGGTAGGACAGTCGATGTGCTGCTTGTATTTCGGGAGTTCGTGGTTGAGTTTAGCTTTGTTAAAGTCCCCGAGAATAATGAGGGGTGAGTCAGGGTGTTTTTTTTCAATTTCGTTGACTTGTTCGGCGAGCGTTAGCAATGCGGCGCTCGTGTTAGCTTGCGGTGTGATATAGACTCCAGCCAGTATAAACGATGCAAACTCACGTGGCGCGTAAAATGGTTTACAGTTCAGAAACAGCGACTCCAAATGCGGGCTGCAGTGTGTGCTGAGCACCGTGACGTCCGTACACCATTTTTCGTTTATATGGAGGCATATCCCGCCGCCCTTCGTTTTTCCCGATGATTCCATGTCGCGGTCCGCTCGATGAATGTTGAAGCCGGGAAGCGTGACGGCGCCATCGGGTACAGCGTCGCAAAGCCAGGTCTCCGTGAAGCACATGGCCGCGGAACGTCCGAAGTCTTTACTGGTCTTTAACAGAAGATGAAGCTCGTCCATTTTGTTGGGTAGGGAGCGTACATTCGCGAGGTGGATCGACGGGAAGGCCAATCTGTGTCCTCTCTTGCGGAGTTTCACCTGAATTCCGGCTCGTTTTCCTCTGTGGCGCCGCTTCCGCATCCATGCGCCGAAAACCGCGGACGCCGCTCCGGTGAGTAACTCGGGGGAAAAACTGAGCGGATTTTCGAAAGTTGGTGACAGAAAGTCCGGAGTAACCTCCTTGATGGTTAGCAGGTCTCCCCTTGTGTAAGTGAGTCGTGTAAGGTCTCCAAAGACGGACGAAAAACACAAAAACGAAGACAATACTAGAGAGCGCGTTACCGAGGCGGCCACACTGGTAGGCGCCATCTTTTGTTGCTGTTGTTTGTTGCCCAAAGCTTTTTCTGAGCTTTGGGCCATTTCCAGCGTTCCTACCTGAACAATCCCTTCCGAGGGACTTCATATGATGGAAACCGTTGTAATGGACAGATAAATTGCCAAACTTGTGAGTTTTCACCATAGCATATGAGCAGAACTTTGTGACAAAGTTTGATGATCCTCCACAAAACACAAGCCTCTCCTAAGTCTTACCTTGACCCAAAGTGCTGTATATGAATAGTGTCTCTCCCTGAGGAGATTCCTACATCATGTTCCATAACTTTTTGCTGTGCCACCTATTGGGAACAGGATATGGCCAAAAAACAGTTGTTGTGCATTAACTTTCTCCTCATTGTGTACCTATTGAATGTATATCAATGTCTATATTCAGATATTCATGTTATATCAGAGCATGTGAGCTTTCAGCACATGTGGAGCGTGGCGGAAGAGATCAAATCACTTGAAAGAAAGGCATTGAGCTGATCGTATTTACCTTTTTTTCCACAATTTGAAGTTCATTCCATCATTTGTCCTCTTTTATCTGCAATGAAGGGAGAAAAGCCTGTGGCCAGGAAAACCCTAATCGTCCAATTTGGTTTGAAAGCAGACCTACTGTATTCTTAAGACTAGCGTACTTTTCTCCTCTTATATGTGGAACAGTTCCATGAAAGAAAAATTATAAAATCTATTTTGTTTCATATCCTTCTGAAGAAAAAGAACACCCGACTGAGAGGTCACACAGACTTGCAATAACTTTCGTATGCTTTGTTTTGAATCTTGGCACTGGGCCTCTTGTGTGGAGTTTGTCCTCCCACTGCTTATGTGGGTATTGTAAAGGTATTCCGGCTTCCTTCCACATTCCAAAAACATGCCTGTTAAATTGTTTTACGAAATTGTCAATAGGTGTGATGTTAATGTGAGTTTGTCTGTGTGTGTCCTTCGATCGGCTGGCAACCAGTCCGGGGGGGTAATCTTGCCCAACATCAGTTGGCATAGACTTCGCCTCACCCGTAACCCTGATGAGGACAAGCTCTATGGAAAATGGTTGGATGGAGGGTTTCCCATCATTAATAATGACTTATTTCCTTTGTTTTGAAGGTACCTGAGGAAGATTTCATGGCTGATGATTGGCGTGCTGCTGACCACACACGCCATCAAGACCTTCAACAGGAATTGGGACTGGGAGTCAGAATATACGTTGTTCATGTCTGCTCTGAAGGTGAGACGGGAGGATGGCAATGCCGCCTCACTTCTTGATTGATTGATAAAAACATTTTTTTTTTTTTTTTTGCAGGTAAACAAGAACAACGCCAAGCTGTGGAACAATGTTGGCCATGCGCTGGAGAACCAGAACAATTACGCCAGAGCGCTGCAGTATTTTCTGCAGGCCACCTCTGTGCAGCCAGGTAAGTTACTTTGTTTTAACACAAGTGGGGGGAAAAAACAACATAGAAATGCAACCGTCTCGGATACCTGCTTTTTATTGGGTGTCCATTTGGTTGAATTCCTAGTAGGTGTTAGTCAAATCCCTCAAATTGACCCAAAATGGCCGCTTCAAACAAAAATAGCCAACTTCCTGTTCTATTTCAGGCACAGGTCCTTAAGACATTTTTATGCATCCAATCCTTATGTTGATCGCTGGTGTTAAGGGGTCATTTTGTCTAATTTTCCAAAGGGGCAGTAAAGGGGCAGCTTCTTAACTTCTTAAACACCTAACCTATAATTCCATTACAACAAGCTGGCAATTTTTTGACTTGAGTTCGTTGTCACATTTCTGTGGGGCCAATTATTTATTACTTGTGCACTCACTGTAGTTGTCTCGCCATGCTGCACTATTTGCATATACTGGCCACTCATGCCAGAGTAGCATCTGCTCCATTTGCACACTGATTGAGGAGTATCTGTAACATTTGCACAACCGACATTGTCCCAGATGATCGCACTACTTGTCACTTTAAACCGCATACACTCCTTGAAGTCTCAGCGCCCTTTGCACAATGGTCATTGCACCGGACTATTGCAATATTAGTCGTTCGAACTGCTCTAAGTGCTAGAGGACTCTGCATCTTTTTGCACAATTGTTTTTTGTCAATGTCTTTATGTCCCCAAAGTGTTCTGTAAATTGACTGTTTGTTGTACTAGAGCGGCTCCAACTACCGGAGACAAATTCCTTGTGTGTTTTGGACATACTTGGCAAATAAAGATGATTCTGATTCTGATTCTGATGAGTGAATTCGCCCAAAGGTCTGCTTCAAACCACAGCAACTGACTTCCTCTTCAGTTTCGACCCCACTGGTCCTTGAGACTGTTTTGTGTGCCATGCTATTATAGATATGTCCACCCAATTTGGTGTTCTTTGGTGAAACTGTTATCAGTGGCTATTTTTTTCCCAGGGTGCTCTACATAGGCTGGTTTAACAGTATAGTTCTAAGTGCTCTATTCAAATTGTTTGCCTTGATCCGATTTTTTTTTTAATTTTATTTTATTATAATTTTTTTCCCCTCTATTTCCATGTACTTTGTACAGGTAAAGAACACATAGCCGATATCAACGGAACACATGAAACAACCGCCATGCACAGGAACACAAATTGCACGTAAAAACTATACAGTGACAACAACGAAGGCAAACAATGATGCATAAAAATTACAAATATTAAACATTACTTAGAGTTTATGTGGCCTGAGCTGACTTTTTCACTCATTGATTTAAATGAGGGTAACCTCCACATCACTACACTGGTCGCCATTGAGAATTATTTTGCTTGTTTCATGATCAACACACCTCAACTGTACCATATTTGGACACTGTTTAATGTAGTGTTGCAGAGTTGTTGTTTTTTTTTTTTTTTTTTACTCCCACTTAAAAAGATGAGAGAGGCCTGTAATTCTCATTTAATTTTCAATTTTCATCAACTATGCGTGGCAAAATGAGGGGGAAAAAATCCAGAAAGTTACTGTCTGATTTTTAAAGAATTTATTAGCAAATTATGGTGGAAAATAAGTATAGGTATAAGGATAACAAAAGTTCATCTCAATACTTTGTTATATACCCTTAGTTGGTAATGACAGAGGTCAAACATTTTCTGTAAGTCTTCACAAGGTAACACACTGTTGCTGGTATTTTGGCCCATTGGATCCTGCAGATCCCCTCTAGAGCAGTGATGTTTTGGGGCTGTCGCTGGGCAACAGAGACGTCTCCTCCAAACACGCCAAGTTGAGTTTTTACCAAAAAGTTCTATTTTGGTTTCATGTGACCATATGACATTCTCCCAATCCTCTTCTGGGTCATCCAAATGCTCTCTAGCAAACTTCAGATGGGCCTGGACATGTACTGGCTTAAGCAGGGGGACACATCTGGTGGCGTAGTGTGTTACTGATGGTAGCCTTTGTTACTTTGGTCCCAACTCTCTGGAGGAAATTCACTTGGTCCCCCGCGTTTGGTTCTGGGATTTTTGCTCACCGTTCTTCTGATCATTTTGACCCCATGGGGTGATATCTTGCGTGGAGCCCCAGATCGAGGGAGATTATCATTGGTCTTGAATGTCTTCAATTTTCTAATAATTGCTCCCACAGTTGATTTTGACACACCAAGCTGCTTACCTATTGTAGATTCAGTCTTCCCAGCCTGGTGCAGGTCTACAATTTTGTTTCTGGTGTCCTTTGACATTTTATAAAACCAGTTTATTTCTTTACATTCTTATGTTTTTTTACAATACAGTGCTGTTTTTCTTTATTAAAACACAAAATTAAGTTTTGGGGGGCCTCAATGGTATAATGGCATTTCAGTTGATTTCAATGGGAAAATATGATATGAGTACATTGCGTTACGAGCTTGGTCATGGAATTAAATGTGTAAATCAAGGTACTGTACCACTGTAGACTTAATGTAGCATATTTACACGAGATTTAATTTTCTATATGGTGTAGCATATTTAGACTGTATTTAATGTTCTATGGTTTCATTTTGCATTTATATCCAGTTTTTGTTGTTGTTTTTTTACCTTTATAGCGTGTTTTTTTTTTTTAAGAAGTTGTTGGAGCAGACCACTATGTATACATGAGCAATCAGTGTATGATTGATGACGTTAAGCTAGCGTTGAGGGGGTATATCCCATCTGTGCGTATATGCTGTACTCATTGGTATATACAATGTCAGATTTTTTTTTTTTCTTTGACTTATCTCTACCATCTCAGATGATATCGGCGCCCACATGAATGTTGGGAGAACCTACAAGAACATGAATAAATCCAAAGAGGCCGAAGATGCCTATTTAGTTGCAAAGTCCCTTATGCCACAGGTAAGTGAACCCTAAGGTTTAAGCAAGGCCCATTCTTTCACTGGGATGTGAGTTTATCAGTGCTTGTCTTGGCAGATTATTCCCGGTAAAAAGTATGCTACGCGCGTAGCCCCCAACCATCTCAACGTGTACATCAATTTAGCCAATCTAATCCGCGCCAATGAGTCTCGGCTGGAGGAAGCTGACCAGCTTTATCGACAAGCCATCAGCATGAGGCCCGACTTCAAGCAGGCGTACATCAGCAGGCAAGCCCCCCCCCTCCCAAAAAAATATTCGTATTTTGTTCCTTAATAAATGCAGCTTTTTTTACCTGAAAAAAACCCCACCTTTTTTATTGTTGCTAATGAAATGTGTGTGATGCACTTGACAACAGAGGGGAGCTGCTGTTGAAAATGAACAAGCTGACTGAGGCACGCGACGCATACCTGCGCGCCCTAGAGCTAGACCGTGCCAATGCCGACCTGTGGTACAACCTGGCCATTGTACACATCGAGATGAAGGAGCCGTCAGAGGCACTGCGCAACTTTGAGCAGGCGCTGCAGCTCAGTCCGCGTCACAAACTGGCGCTTTTTAACTCAGCCCTCCTCATGCAGGAGTCAGGTGAGAAATGTTCTTTTATTCCCGGTGATGCGCCGCTCCGGATGTACGCTTCAAAAGTCAACAAATAACTAAAAACACCAAATATCGTACAGGAATAAAGAAAAGGTGATGAATTGTTGTAAGCTGTTTTTTTCAAGAAAGGTGTTACTTCATGGAAATAACAGTATTTTTGATTAAAAGTTCATATTTATCAGTCTTATTTTGTAGAAAAAAAAAACTTAGATTAAAATTCAAATTTAAAGAGAAAAACGCCATACTTTAACTGAGGGTGGCCTAACCAGTTGTTAGGTTTAAGAGGCAATTACTTTTTAACACAGGGCCAGGTTTTTTTTTTTTTTTCTTCTTAAAAAAACAAAATCATTTAAAAATAGGCTTTACACGATCAGGATTTTTGGGACCGATCGACTTTAAAAACCGATCACCGAGTCAATCACAAGATGGAGCAATGTGTCTATTTAAATGACTTAAATGTTTAAGTGTTCATTTACTGTATTTACTTGTGTCCTGTATACTGAGTATCTTCAAAAGTATTCTCTCGTCAGGTCATGTATTCTAATCAGTCATGTCAAACCTACATTACTGTATGAGTACTGTATCCATCCATTCATCCATCCATTTTCTGTACCGCTTATCCTCACTTGGGTCGCGGGTGTGCTGGAGCCCATCCCAGCTCAAAATTATTCTCTAGCATTTTAGACAAAAGTTAAAACATCAATGACCTCTAGGGGGCATTCAAGGATTGGCCACTGACATAAGTTTAGATCAGATCAACATTACAACATGACAGAAATAATGGGTGCTAACTTACTGTAATTAAACTACTTTATTGCAATTAAACGACTTTAATAAATACTGTTCATGACATGCTTACTCTAACTTTCTCACTGTCCCGGCTATATCGACTGGTGTTGTCCAGAGTTTGCGTCCGTTTGGCTTTTCCTTTTTTTTTTTTCACGCTGCAATGCTTGAACGCAGCATGTGTACGTTCTTCAGGTTCCCGATAAAATTTGTGTTGAAGCATTTAGATGACGTTCCCCACAACGTACTTCTTTTGTGCACAGACTGCAAATAACTTACGTGTTGTTTGTCTGAGACACTGCAAAATAGTCCCACACCGATGACGTGTTTTTTAACCGACAAGATTGAGAAAAACTTTATTGGACGTCAGCTAGTTACAGTACTGCGCCACAAGGCTAAAAATAAACTAGCTTTTTGATTCTTACGCAATGGCAACGCGGAGTTAATTAAATGTCTTGTGCAGAGCCGATCGATGACGTCATTGATTTGATCGGCGAATTATGACATGAAACTCCATCAGCATAAAATGCTAATTATCGACCGATACCGATCAGATCGGCGTAAAGTCTAGTTTTCACAGACTGTTGCTGTTATTTTGGCCCATTCCTCCATGCAGATCTCCTCTAAAGCAGTGATGTTTTGGGGCTGTCGCTGGGCAACACAGACTTTCAACTCCCTCCAAAGATTTTCTATGGGGTTGAGATCTGGAGACTGGCTAGGCCACTCCTGGACCTTGAAATGCTTCTTACGGAGCCACTCCTTCATTGCCCGGGTGGTGTGCTTGGGATCATTATCATGCTGAAAGACCCAGCCACGTTTCATCTTCAGTGCCCTTGCTGATGGAAGGAGGTTTTCACTCAATCTCACGATACATGGCCCCATTCATTCTTTCCTTTACATGGATCGGTCTTCCTGGTCCCTTTGCAGAAAAACAGCCCCATAGCATGATGTTTCCACCACCATGCTTCACATTAGTTTTGGTGTTCTTTCATCCAACTCAGCATTCTTTTTCCTCCAAACACGACAGGTTGAGATTTTACCATAAAGTTATTTTTTGGTTTCATGTGACCATATGACATTCTTCCAATCCTCTTCTGGATCATCAAAATGCTCTCTAGCAAACTTCAGGCAGGCCTGAACATGTACTGGCTTAAGCAGGGTGAAACATCTGGCACTGCAGGATTTGAGTGCCTGGCGGCGTAGTCTGTTACTGATGGTAGCCTTTGTTACTTTGGTCCCAGCTCTTACTTCACCCCTGTCATATTTGAATGAAAGTGTAGGCTATACCTTTTTCATAACCTGTAGGTGGCGGCATATTAGAATGAAAGTGTACACCTTTCTCATAACCTCTAGGTGGCGGTGACATTGGAATGAAAGTGTACAGCTTTTTCATAACCTAGATGGCGGCATACATTTATAAAATGTTAATCCCCCCCCCCCCATTTTCCTCTATACCTATGTATAATGCGCACTATTGACTTTTGACACATTGGGGGGGGGGGGGGGGCGCATTATACACGAGAAATTACGGTAATTGTTCCCACAATTGATTTCTTCACACCAAGCTGCTTACCTCAATTGATTTCCTCACACCAAGCTGCTTACCTATTGCAGATTCAGTCTTACGAGCCTGGTGCAGGTCTACAATTTTGAATCTGGTGTCCTTTGACAGCTCTTTGGTCTTGGCCATAGTGGATCTTGGAATGACTGTTTGGGGTTGTGGACAGGTGTCTTTTATACTGATGAGTTCAAACAAGTGCCATTAATATAGGTAACGAGTGGAGGACAAAGGAGCCTCTTAAAGAAGACGTTACAGTTCTGTGTGTGAGAGCCAGAAATCTTGCTTGTTTGTAGTTGACCAAAGACTTATGTTCCATCATAATTTGCTAATAAATTATTTAAAAATCTGACACTGTGATTTTCTGGAATTGTTTTTTCTCATTTTGTCTCTCATAGGTGAGGTATACCTATGATGAAAATTAGAGGCCTCTCTCATCTCTTTAAGTGGGAGAAGTTGCACAATTGGTGGCTGACGAAATACGTTTTTGCCACAGATTTATTTACAGTACGACGTCAAAAGACTTAAAATAAACTAGCTTTTGGATTCAAATATACCGTACACGGTGACGCGGAGTGAATGTCTTTTGCGGAGTTGATCAATGATGTCGTTGATCGGATTGGAGAATTATGACATTAAAGCCAATCAGCATAAAATGACAATTATCGGCCGATATCGATCAAGCCAATCAGATTGGTTTAAAGTCTATTTACAAACTCCATTTTATGTTTACTTGGGTTATCTTTCCCTGATGTTTGCATTTGTTTGATTATCTTAAACATTAAATTGAGAAAACTGCAAAAAAAAAAAAAAAGAGTTTGAGAAGGGGGCCTATACTTTTTCAAGGCACTGTGTATAGCTGACTTTTTTTTTTCTTGGAGGAATAAAATCTTTCTTGGAAAAACATGTCTCTTCAAGAATACTATCATATTGTTGCACCATTAGATTTATTTTGTAAGTAAAAAATATTACATAATAGTCGTAACATTAGGATTTTACTTTTTTCATGTAACATTCCTTTCTTATTGAAAAACGTTTAAACATCAAAAAAAGTATGGCTTATTTTTAAAAAAATTAGTGGAATAGGTTTTTCTTAAAATGGTTGTTCTATTCTTGCAAGATTCTTGAAGTACGGTTGTCAGACTTATTTCTTCAAGAAATTGAACGGTAAAATAAGATTTTTTGTGGAACCATCTGAATTTTTGTCAAACTTTTTAGGCTATCAGCTGCTGATATGTGCTTTAAAAGTAAACAAATAACCGAACCGTACTTGGCTGTAACACTGGCTTTTCATAACGGCATGAGAGGGTATATGACAACATCCATACGGCAGCACCACTGGGACAAACTACTACGTCACCTAGTAGTTGTAGTTAAGAGGATCACATTCTTTAAAGGTTTATTGATTTATAATCTCAGCAAAATGCTCCATGAAATCAGCCAATCGCAATTATTTTCCCATCCCGCCCGACCAGAAAAACCAGCAGACGGCACCACTTGCTGCCTGACGTGGCATTAGGGCGTACCACTAATAACGTGGAATGAGTTTGAATGAACTCTGTATGCACTGTCAAATCTCTTGCTTTTCTTGTTTGACTGACACACACCCAAAAAAACAACATTTGAGCTTTAAAGACTTTCCACGACACTGATTTCTGTAAACTTTGCTGCATTGTATAGCAGCTGCGGGCTAATGCAGCAGAGACCATGGAAGGATTATTACTCTTGAATTGTTTTCAAACAGCAGCAGCGAAGGGCATGAGTCATTATGATGAAAGGCTTGTTCTTTTTCTCGCCGCCACTCTCCCCTGCAGTTTGCACTCTCGATTCATCAGTCAAAGCTGTCACTCAAACAGCTCCTTCCACCCCCTCTGACAGAACACTCAAACAAGATCGCTTTGTTGTCATAAGATTCAGCATTTTTCTCCAAATAATTAAATTTTTTTGCTCACCAAAAAAATAGCACTTTAATTTCAAGAGGTTACACATTTTCTTCTCAAAACTGATTTTATTTTTTTTCATAAGAATACAACTTTTTCCCACAGGGCGATGAGATGGTATTCCTGCAAGATGTAAGATCTTTTAGTTTCTCATAAGATTAACATATTTTTCTATTTTTTATATATATATATATATATATATATATATATATATATATAAACCCCATATTCTTGACATTTTACTTTTTTTTGCGCTTTAGCCTTTTTTAATGTTGATGACTTGTGTTCTCAAAAATGTTCTCTGTCTTGATAAAAATCCAGATGAATGCTTTTTTTCTCAAAAAAATGTTTAATGGAAAAAAAACATTTTGTACAAATGCAACATTTTCTAAGTTAAGGACTTTTTCCTGAGGAAAAAAGGTTCTCTTTAGATTGCTACTTTTTTGTCAATCTTTTAACGGTTGCCTTCTTAAATAAATTGGACACCTTCCTGAAAGTATTGCTTTTATTGAGCATGTTTGTCACAACACTCCAAAATTCAATTGGAACGCGATCAGCTGAAGGCTAGCATGGTGCTAAATGGCCTATTGTTAGCCTTGTCAGTGCTCGCTACCCTGGATGACAAGTCAGATGACAAATGGAAGTTCGTCAGTTTGCTCGTCGCATCATCGCAGCTCACTGGAAGTGGCTTTCTCACACTCATTCCGACGACGATATGCTCCTGAGGATGTGTAAAAATAAAATTAAATGTTTCGCCTGGGCGGCACGGGGGCCGACTGGTTAGAGCGTCAGCCTCACAGTTCTGAGGACCCGGGTTCAATCCCCGACCCCGACTGTGTGGAGTTTGCATGTTCTCCCCGTGCCTGCGTGGGTTTTCTCCGGGCACTCCGGTTTCCTCCCACATCCCAAAAACATGCATAAATTGGAGACTCTAAATTGCCCGTAGGTGTGCATGTGAGTGCGAATGTTTTTCTGTTTGTATGTGCCCTGCGATTGGCTGGCAACCAGTTCAGGGCGTACCCCGCCTCCTGCCCGATGACAGCTGGGATAGGCTCCAGCACGCCCGCGACCCTAGTGAGGAGAAGCGGCTCAGTAAATGGTTTCGCCTGGCCCTTCATGTTTTCTTTAAAGGTTTTTTTTGCTATGGACTGAAAACATTTGGGTTTGACATTAAAATAAATTATTTTAAATCAACTTTTGGATCCAAGTCAGTCACCAGACTTAAATTGGAGGTTTGACGGGAGTAAACCACCAAAAAAGCACAACTCAAAAGAGGCTGCAGTGAAAGCATAGCAGCACCACAAAAGAGTGCAAAATATACAAAATATTCATACTAAAATGTGTCATATCGCTTGTTGATCCCATATCAATACATTAGCTTAAAAATATCAAATAAGGCTGTTTTTAATTCTTCTGTCGACACAGACGCCATTTTTATTAGGGGTGAGCCAAAATACAAGATACAAGTGTCAAAAAATCGCAACGATATTGTACCATAAGTTACTGTACGATAACCAACTTTAGGGTGCTCATGGACATCATCTTTTTAGTAGGGGTGACACAAAATAGCGTTCACGCTCAAGTTGATGAGACCATATCAATCCACAAGCGTCAAATACTGTATACCAAAGATATTGTAGCGTAATGGAGTGATTCACAACCCTGTTGTCTACACAGAAATAATTGTTTATTTAGGAGGAGGAAAATTGCACATTACAATCTATTGTTTTCCGTTATGTCACCATATCAATAGAAAAGCACCAGATATCTATCTTAGAGCTATTTGGCTTGGATAAAATTTCAAAATTTATCTTGGTCTAATTTTTTTATATCACCAAAACATGACTTTAAACAAGGATGTGTAGACTTCTTTTTTATCCTCTTTAGAAGGTTGTTTCCTGCTTCACTTGCATTGATATCATATTGTAGATGTTTTTTTCATCCAATATATTTATAACACAATATTGGTTTTCCTGGCAAACCTAGCGTCCACAAATGGCTTAAAGTAATAAATAGGTTTTATAATGTGTAATTACTGTCCTTGCATGTCAGGATCTGGAGTTTGGATCTGGAGTTTGGTTGGCGGGTGTCTTGCGAGTGTTCTTACTTTGCATGTGTGTGTTTGACTGTCTGTTACTTATTTGCTCCATTATTATTTTCACTTCACTCGAGCGGCAACGTATCTGAAGATTGCTTATACTTTAACCTTTAGTTCGCAGCAAAAAGCAAAAAAGCGACTAAGCAGCGTCTCAAACCTGAAAAACTTGTCGGGTGGAGCACTTGTAAGGCTCGGTACCCCTGTGTATCCATTTTTACAAAACGCTCTATTGCTGGCAGCCAAAGTGTCCACACAAATATCATTTTTAGTCGGAGTAGGGCAAAATGTGTCCATACTGAAATAATGTTGCGCTTGCCAATTTACTCACAAATTGACTTAGTGGGAAATATGGGCCTGTTTACTCGAAAACAAAGCTATTATTCTGTTTTATGTGGACACAGGGACACGCTGGCTAATTGCCAACAAATGGAAGAGCATTCAATTTTTTTGCCTGTCACTATCCATCGCTGGCATCGATAGATGGACAAAGGTACATTTATTGTTGTTAGTAAATGAGTAACTTTCGGACCAATAAAGAGAAATAGTATCATTCCTTGTCTCTTGCAACATACTTTGCCAATAAAGCTGTTTCTGATTCTGATTTCCTGCAGCACACATGACGATTGACAATTGTGGCTCCCCTTTTCTTTTTTTTGCATGGCGTTGTATCTGAAGCTCACTCATTCCTCAACTTTTGGTTCCCAACACAAAGCAAAAACAATCCACCGAGCTACAGCTCATAATCAGAATCAGAATCATCTTTATTTGCCAAGTATGTCCAAAACACACAAGGAATTTGTCTCCGGTAGTTGGAGCCGCTCTAGTACAACAAACAGTCAATTTACAGAACACTTTGGGGACATAAAGACATTGACAAAAAACAATTGTGCAAAAAGATGCAGAGTCCTCTAGCACTTAGAGCAGTTCGAACGACTAATATTGCAATAGTCCGGTGCAATGACCATTGTGCAAAGGGCGCTGAGACTTCAAGGAGTGTATGCGGTTCAAAGTGACGAGTAGTGCGATCATCTGGGACAATGTTGGTTGTGCAAATGTTACAGATACTCCTCAATCAGTGTGCAAATGGAGCAGATGCTACTCTGGCATGAGTGGCCAGTATATGCAAATAGTGCAGCATTGCGAGACAACTACAGTGAGTGCACAAGTAATACATAATTGGCCCCACAGAAATGTGACAACGAACTCAAGTCAAAAAATTGCCAGCTTGTTGTAATGGAATTATAGGTTAGGTGTTTAAGAAGTTGATCGCAAGAAGTTTAAGAAGTTGATCGCTTCGGGAAGAAGCTGTTGGAATGTCTACTAGTTCTAGTTTGCGTTGAACGGTAGCGCCTACCTGAGGGAAGGAGCTGGAAGAGCTGGTGACCGGGGTGCAGACGGTCCGAGAGGATTTTCCACGCCCTTGTCTTAGTTCTGGCAGCGTGCAAGTCCTCAATGGTGGGTAGGGGGGTACCGACCGATTGTACCGACAATCCTTTCAGCAGTTTTGATTGTTTTGATTGTCCGTTGCAGTCGGAGTTTGTCCTTTTTTGTAGCAGCACCAAACCAGACTGTGATGGAAGAACACAGGACCGATTCGATGACCGCTGTGTAGAACTGTCTCAGCAGCTCCGGTGGCAGGCCGTGCTTTCTCAGAAGCCGCAGGAAGTACATCCTCTGCTGGGCCTTTTTGAGGACGGAGTTGATGTTGTTCGCCCACTTCAGGTCCTGAGAGATTGTAATTCCCAGGAACTTGAAGGTCTCGACGGTTGACACAAGGCAGCTGGACAACGTGAGGGGCAGCTGTGGCGAAGGATGCCTCCTGAAGTCCACGATCATCTCTACCGTCTTGAGCGTGTTCAGCTCCAGGTTGTGTCGCCCGCACCACAGCTCCAGCCGCTCCGCTTCCTGTCGATATGCAGACTCGTCACCGTCCTTGATGAGGCCGATGACAGTGGTGTCATCTGCAAACTTCAGGAGCTTGACAGTCGGGTTCGCTGAGGTGCAGTCGTTCGTGTAGAGAGAGAAGAGCAGCGGAGAGAGGACACAACCTTGGGGCGCCCCAGTGCTGATGCTGCGTGTGGATGAGGTTGCCTCCCCCAGCCTGACCTGCTGTGTCCTGCCCGTCAGAAAGCTGTAAATCCACTGGCAGATGGCAGGTGAGACGCTGAGCTGGAGAAGCTTGGTTGAAAGGAGTTCAGGGATGATGGTGTTGAACGCTGAGCTGAAGTCCACGAACAGGATCCTCGCGTAGGTCCCTGCACTGTCGAGGTGTTCTAGGATGAAGTGCAGTCCCATGTTGACTGCATCATCCGCAGACCTGTTCGCTTGGTAGGCAAACTGCAGGGGGTCCAGCAGGGGACCTGTGACACTCTTGAGGTGGTCCAGCACGAGACGTTCAAAGGACTTCATGACCACAGATGTCAAAGCGACAGGCCTGTAGTCATTCAGACCAGAGATTGCAGGTTTCTTGGGGACTGGAATGATGGTGGAGCGTTTGAAGCAGGATGGAACTTCGCACATTTCCAAAGATCTGTTAAAGATCTGAGTGAAGACTGGAGCGAGCTGGTCCGCGCAGACTTTGAGGCAGGATGGGGACACATGGTCCGGTCCTGTCGCTTTGTTAATCTTCTGTTGTTTGAAGATGCGTCTCACATCCTGTTCATGGATGGTTAACGCAGAAGTCAGAGGTGTGGTTGTGGTCGCGGGTGCGGCCGGGTGGGTGTGTGGTGTGAAACTGTCCTTTTCAAATCTGCAATAGAAGGTATTCAAGTCGTTGGCTAGTGTGCTATTGTTCTCAGCTTGGGGGGATCGTCGCTTGTAATTAGTCAGCGATTGGAATGCACACTGATTTCGAGTCGTTCGCGTTAAACTGTTTTTCCAACTTTGCTGCATAGATCCTCTTTGCAATGTTAATTTCTTTAGTAAGCTGGTTTCTAGCTCGATTATACAGGGCCCTGTCCCCGCTCTGATATGCATCTTCCTTAGCTTGGCGAAGCTGCTTAAGTTTAGCAGTGAACCACGGCTTGTTGTTGTTGAATGTCCGAAATGATTTTGTTGGTACACAAACCTCTTCACAGAAACTGATATAGGATGTGACAGTGTCCGTATATTCATCCATGCTGCGAGCTGAATTTTCAAAGACACTCCAGTCTGTGCAGTCTAAACAGCTTTGAAGTTCCATCTTTGCTTCATTGGTCCACTTTTTGACTGTTTTCACTGTAAGCTTCGCACATTTAAGTTCTTGCTTGTACGTCGGTATTAAGTGAATTAAGCAGTGATCAGACGAGCCCAGGGCTGCACGAGGTATAGCACGGTATGCGTTTTTTACCGTAGTGTAGCAGTGGTCTAAAGTATTATTTTCCCTGGTAGGACAGTCGATGTGCTGCTTGTATTTAGGGAGTTCATGGTTGAGTTTAGCTTTGTTAAAGTCCCCGAGAATAATGAGGGGTGAGTCAGGGTGTTTTTTTTCAATTTCGTTGACCTATTCGTTAGCAATGCGGCGCTAGTGTTAGCTTGCGGTGTAATATAGACTCCAGCCAGTATAAACGATACAAACTCACGTGGCGAGTAAAATGGTTTACAGTTCAGAAACAGCGACTCCAAATGCGGGCTGCAGTGTGTGCTGAGCACCGTGACGTCCGTACACCATTTTTCGTTTATATGGAGGCATATCCCGCCGCCCTTCGTTTTTCCCGATGATTCCATGTCGCGGTCCGCTCGATGAATGTTGAAGCCGGGAAGCGTGACGGCGCCATCGGGTACAGCGTCGCAAAGCCAGGTCTCCGTGAAGCACATGGCCGCGGAACGTCCGAAGTCTTTACTGGTCTTTAACGGAAGATGAAGCTCGTCCATTTTGTTGGGTAGGGAGCGTACATTCGCGAGGTGGATCGACGGGAACGCCAATCTGTGTCCTCTCTTGCGGAGTTTCACCTGAATGCCGGCTCGTTTTCCTCTGTGGCGCCGCTTCCGCATCCATGCGCCGAAAACCGCGGACGCCGCTCCGGTGAGTAACTCGGGGAAAAAACTGAGCGGATTTTGGAAAGTTGGTGACAGAAAGTCCGGAGTAGCCTCCTTGATGGTTAGCAGGTCTCCCCTTGTGTAAGTGAGTCGTGTAAGGTCTCCAAAGACGGACGAAAAACACAAAAACAAAGACAATACTAGAGAGCGCGTTACCGAGGCGGCCACACTGGTAGGCGCCATCTTGGAAGATAACTCTATAAGTATATAAATTGGGGCACTACTAAGAAGGGCTGTCAAAGTTAAAGCATTCAATCATGATTAATCACAAAAAAGAAATCGCATTATCATGTATTAACTTAGATTAATCAGTTTATTTTGACTACACATGCTCCTTTACTTTAACCGCAGATAGATATCTGAAATGCGGTTCAGGTTGCTATAAGGGCAGTGATCATGGCACTGTTAACGCCAGTGCAAAGATAAATGAGGAAACTCCAACTGGTGTGCCAAATTTTGCTTGAAAAGTCACCCGGATGGGACTTTCTTAAAAATAAAAATGAAAAAGGAAATTTGCATATAGTGCAGCCATGAACTCTGTTCATCGAAGGAGAAGTTTGAAATACCACCTCAAAGCAAAATGTGGTACTATATGTGGTATATCTGTGATTAATCACAATAAAAATTCAAAAGTGTGATTAATCTGATGGTTGTCTTTTTGTTTTGTTTTTTTAAATAATCGATTGACAATGCTACTTGTAAGTCAATGTACCACTGTAAGGCCGTTGCCTGTTTTCCCTTCCAGGTGAGCCCAAGTTCTGGCCCGAGGCCAACCGCCGCTTCCTGGCCTACGTGGAGGAGGAGCCGGATGACGCAAACGGCTACTTCAACCTTGGCATGCTGGCCATGGACGCGGAGGATAACGCGGTGGCCGAGCGCTGGATGCACAAGGCCATCGCGCTGCAGTCGGGCTTCCGCTCGGCGCTTTTCAATCTGGCGCTGCTCTACTCGCAGTCGCGCCGCGAGCTGGACGCGTTGCCCGTGCTGGACGAGCTGCTGCGCCACCACCCGGAGCACATCAAGGGCCTCATCCTCAAGGGCGATATCCTCATGAATCACAAAAAGGACACAGCTGGCGCCAAGAGCTGCTTCCAGCGCATTCTGCAGATGGACCCGGGCAACGTGCAGGGGAAGCACAACCTGTGCGTGGTCTACTTCGAGGAGCGGGACCTGCCCCGGGCCGAGCGATGCCTGGAAGAGACTCTGGCGCTGGCACCGCATGAGGAGTACGTGCGACGCCATCTTAACATTGTCAGGGGTAAGATGGCGGCCATGAGCGCGGCCGGGCAGTCCCTAGTGGAGGAGGAGAAGCCGGCAACCGAGGAGGAGGAAAGGCGGAGTCCCCGCGGCAAGAAGAATGCGAGGAAATCCTCCGCTGAAACCGACCGATCGGAGCTGGATGCCGGCCAGCCCGACAGACGGACTGCGGCCAAGTCCGTCGACCACGAGAGTGATATCGAGCAGAAGCGCGCCGCTGCCTTGAAGAGGCTGGAGGAGATTGAGCGCATTTTAAGCGGTGATTGACCACAATCTTTTTTTTGCTTTTTTATTTTATTTTATTATTTTTTTTCTTTAGAGCCGCGACTATTTTTCACAGAACTTTTTCTATAAGACTTTTTTTCTCCTAATTATTCCCCTTTTTTATTTTTCAGATACAGTAAAATCCCGTTAGTCGCGGGAGAAAGGGACTGAGTCCTGCCGTGAAAAGCGAAAACTGCAAGTAATTGACATCCCTGTCCCCAAATGTTGACAATTGCCTATATTAATCGTTTTAGCCATAAATATGCCACAAGCTATGATGCCACAAGACTTAAAATACCATTTTAAACTCATCTTTTGAAACTCACATTACTCTTAATAATAAATGATTTAAAAAAAAATGCAACAGAAGTGCATGTGTCCGTGCACATGCGGTGAAGACTCTTCGTAACTTTCCTGATATACATATCCTAGTTTCTCAGTCAATATCTTATCACTTGAACAGACTTCCTTTACACCAACTACTACTTTCCTATCAGTCAAGACTTGGGAGCCTTCTTGTGACATGTTCGAGTGCAAAATGATGAGTTTTCAGCAGTTAACTGTTGATTGGTTCCACAGAAAAAAATGGGAATAGGTCAATTTGTGAGTAGCGAACTGCAAATACAGAAAGGTTCACTTGAATCAAAAAGGGAAACTTGAACGTTGTCAAGTAAAAGCACAGATTGATGCTTTTGCATCTATTTGAGGGCCATTTTGTGAGAAAATGCATGGAATGTGTGCACACAACTACTAAAGCTGGGGTGCAGCTCTTACCGCTATACATATAGGCCATGGGTGGCACCTGTAGATCTCGTCAAGGTGGGACCTTCGTCACACCTGACCTTGGTGCTGACTTAATTACTTTTGTTTCATTGCACGTCATTAAACTTCACTGCCATGCTTCGCCCACATGCAGAGATGAAACATGTTTTGTCCATCTCTTTAGTATGTGGCTCAAATTAAGTAGCAGTCGACAAAACCTCTAGGACAAGTTCCCTTGGAAATGGCTAAAATGGCCTCTTCAAACCACAATGACAAGCTTCCTGCATGTTTTCGGGTATTGGGTTGAGGCTTTTTGGTGGTCCTATTAATTTAATGATAGACACGCCTAACAAATGTCATGTTGCTAAATGGAATTGGCTTTGTGGTTTGAATTTTCAGAGACGTCTGGAGTACACTACTGAACCAACAGTGAATCATGAAACTTTGCTGCCATGCTCCACCCACAAGCATTGTTGAAAACTCACTCTTTACAACTTAGCATTGTCCAGCTGTCTAGTATAAATTTGGCAGCGATCAACCTAAACCTCTCGGGCAAGTTTGTTTGTGAAGGACCACACAAAAAATAATTGAAAACGATCTAAAAAGGCTGCTTCAAAACCAAAATGGCAGACCATTTGTCTTTTTGGGCATGGCCTTTTGAGTCCTTTCTGTGTTCGTGCTCAGTTAAACTGGCTTTTGGGGGGAGGCGGTGGGGGGAATTTTCCAAACGTTCTGGGATCGCTCCTTGAAATGGACAAATTTGCTCCTTGCTGCAACATGTTTGCATAAAGGTGTCAGCGTTAGGTGGTGAAGAAGAAGCACAAGTTGGTCGTTAACCACTAGATGTTGTTTTGTAGCCGTGTGACCCACTTTCTCCACACGCACACACTAAGTGGGAGCACAATTACAGGAAGTGACCACGAGGATGATGACGATGAAAGCCTCCCCCTGAATTGGAGCAAAACATCCTCCGTCTTATCACTGCCCGCTAATCTGTATTGATCTCCTCCCGCCCCGTTTCCTGCCTTCCCGTCGGTGCCATTAGCGCTATTGTTGCTGCCCGTGCTAGGCTAACACGCTAATGTGACGGCCATGTCACCCACCTCCCCCACACCCCACAGTGCAATTAATTGTAAAATAAATAAATACAAATGTATATGCGACACTGCTGGCTAATTAACAGCCCTAAAAGTGTTACAAGATTGTATATCCATTATTTATTGTTGTTTTTGTATGCAAACTGTGACTACACTCGTTATCCCCCCACTCCGACCCCTGCTTTCACTTGTGCAAAATGACTGTCAGTGTTAAAACAGAAGGGACAGACATTTTTTTCCCATTGTTTTATGTCTGCAGAGTGACTCAATTTTATTTCTTATTTTTCATGTTTTATTTTTGTGGTTAAATAAAATGGGATGACAACTCAACTGCTCCTATTGTGTCATCAGTCACTAAAGTGGAAAGCTATTCAATATCCACAAGTCTGGATGTCATCTGTCGCTACAGAGGACAGCTACTCAAAGGCTGTTTTCTTGGAGATGCAGGAGTCTTGTCAAAGTTGCGCATCAGTCATTACAGTGGAAGGCTATTCAAAAAGCTGTGTTTTTATCTGCATTTGAGTCTTAATGTCAAGGTTGTGCAATAGTCACTATAGTGGGAAGCTATTCAATATGCATGAGTCTTGATGTCATCAGTCACTACAGTGGACAATTTATTAATCTGTTTTTCAATATGCATTCATGACCCTTAATTCAAGGCATCAGGAGGAGGAGGACAGCTGTTAAGTGCTTTGATGTGCATGAGTCTTGACGTCACCAGTCATTATAGATGAAAGCTATTCAAGTCTTGATGTCATCAGACACTACAGTCAATTCAAAATGCAATTCAATATGAATGTGTTAGTGTAACTCAGTCACTGGGTATTCCAAATCAGTTTTTCTATATGTATACATTTTTTACATGCATGATTCTTGATGCGTGGTAGGTTGATTGAATACTCTAAATTACCCGTAGGTGTGAATGTGAGTGAATGGTTGTTTGCTTATACTGTATGTGCCCTCCGATTGGCTGGCGAGCAGTTTAGGGTATACCCCGCTCCTCGCCCGAAGATAGGTGGGATGGGCTCCAGCACGCCCATGACCCTTGTGAGGAATATGGATGGATGGATGATTCTTGTTACACATCAGTCATTAAGTTGGAAATTTGTTTAAAAGCTCACCGATGAAATAAGTGATATGCAAGAAGTGGTTATAGCTTTTTTTTTTTTTTTTTTTTTTTTTTCCTTCCCCCTCCCATTTATCTTGAGGACCAAACAGGACCAAACCCTTAACCTGACTTAAAACTCCAAATTTTAATCATTGTTTGAAACCCAAAAATCTGGCTTGAAACCCTAATTTTAAACCCTAACCCATGTTTGAAATCCTAACCCAACCTGGAGGGCAAGGCAACCCAGCTTCGTTTATATAGCACATTTCATACACAAGGTAATTCAATGTGCTTTACATGATTAAAAGTACAACATTTCAAAACAGAAAACAGAACAAAAAGTCAGCTTACTAAAACGACTAAACAAAATCCTAAAAACACTGCAAATAAAAGATTATAAAAATGATTTTAAAGCGCTTTAAAAGAGCTTAGTCATAAGTATGAGGAAAAATAGTAGTAACCTAGATAGTACCCAAGATTTAAAAACATTCACATTTAGGACTGCCTTCACTTCTGTTATCTTATTCCGTTTGTGTGCAGCATAACAGCTAAATGCTGCTTCACCATGTTTGGTTTGAACACTGGGCTCCAGTATCTAACCAGTCTACAGATCTCAGAATCCTACTGGGTTTATATGCCATTAGCATTTCTTTCATTTATTCAGGACCTAAACAATTCAGTGATTTCTAAACCAGTAGCAGAGTTGGAGTAATATGCTCTGATTTCTTTGTTCTGGTCAAGACCCGAGGTGCAGCTGATTAATGCTCTTTTGGGGGAGTCAAGAAGACCATTACAATATTCAAGTCTACTGGAGATAAAAGCAAGCATGATCTTCTCTTAGTCTGCTTGGAACATGAAAGCGTTCACCCTGAATATGATCTTCAGCTGGTGGAAGGCTGTTTTTGTGATTGATTTGATATGACTGTCAGATCCGGAGCTATCGACGCGAGGGTTTCAGAATTGTTTTTTGGTTTTTAAAGACTGACTCCAGGTACAGTTCTTTTGTTTACTGCCAAAAATGACAACACTCCCAATGAACTGTTGTCATCTGAGGACACTACTAGATATAAATGTGTCATGTCAACATGTACAGGCTGAACAAAAGGGGTCCAAGAACTGACTCTTTTGGGATCCCATATGTTATCGCCATTAATGTCATACATATTCAAATATCAGAAGGAACACTGTTTTGCTGTCTGCTGTTGTGTGAATGCAAAATGGCTGCCTCATCCTGGCACTTCAGTTCACAGATCCCTCTGGTGTATTGCAACAACATGATGAGGCTCTTTCCAGTGGCGATAATGGTAAAGAGCTTGCGTGACACAGAAGGACCGTTTGTAAAAGAACAAAATAAAGGAACTCAGAAGACACATGGATATGTTTGTGTTACTTTCATGGAAAAGGCGTATTAACTAATAGGAAAAAAATCCTACATATCCAAAAATCTAATTAACATCTCCAGAAAATATGCTGCAAATCATTCAATTTGATTTCGCACAACGAACGGAAGAGACATTTTGGCATTAAAAGTTAAAAATATA
The DNA here is from genome assembly GCF_024500275.1 of Phycodurus eques. Classification (NCBI taxonomy): domain Eukaryota; kingdom Metazoa; phylum Chordata; class Actinopteri; order Syngnathiformes; family Syngnathidae; genus Phycodurus; species Phycodurus eques. Next base: position 26,770,212 of record NC_084529.1, read on the forward strand.
TTACTTTAAAATATATTTTTTTCTTAGACAAAATTATGACTGTTTGATAGATAAAACTGCCAGCAATTAAAATACCCTTGAAATTTATTGATTTTCAAAAGGAAATTAAGTGGGCCATGTCTTTACCGTTATTCAGCAAATTGTATTAAAATGACCCACATTATGATCTATTGTACCAAACGCTGCACTGAGATCCAATAAGACTAGAACTTACACCTTTACAGAGTTCAACCTTATATCATTTCGCACAGTGATAAGATTTTGTACTGTGATGAGGTTGCAAACCTGATTGAAATGTGTCATTTAAGTTCATGAAATTACTGAGTACTCATTCACTGCGAGCCTTCTCAGTTAAAATGGATATTTGACTTCTATAGCCGTCAATGGAGTGATTAAAATACACTTTCTCAACAAACATGGGTATGAAGTGGAGATTTGAGATGGGCTTACATTTTGCTAAGGAAAACTCCTTTCTTTGTTTTTGTTTTTTTTTAAAGAAGGTTCTTAATGGCAGCTCCTTTCAGGGGTTAGGAAACATGTCTGACTGAAGTGTGAAATTATTTGCTGCAGATCAGTTAAAACTGACTGGAATAGTTTTCAAAAAGTCAGGTGGTATTGAGTCAAGACAGCAATTTGATTGTTTCAGCTGCTGAACCGTTTCCTCTACAGTTTTTTTTTTTTTTTTTTTTTTTTTTTTGTGTCAACTGTATAAAAAAACGACATGGTAATTGCGTTATCCCTGGATGGTTTTTAGCACATGTTGCTTCAGTTGATCATTTTCCTGATTAGTGTTGATATTCACCTGATGCTGCTGGATTGTATTTTTCACTAAACCCCCAATTTGACACTAACCATTGTTTATAACACTTACCCAGGTTTGAAAGTACAATTTGAAACATTACCCTGACTTGAAACCAAAACACTAGCTTCAAACCTTAGACCTGATGCTTAAACTCCTACTGATGAACCCCAAGCCTAACTTGCGACCCTAATGTGCAACATGATATGCCGTGATGTTTTATCAGTTTGTCTTAGCTGGAGGTCTGCTCTCATGGAAGTTATTTTGGTGTGTGTTGTTCTCTTATTGGCCTGTCAATCGTGTGTTTGGTACCACTGTGTGTGTGTGTGTGCGCGTGTGTGTGCGTGTGCGCGTGTGTGTGCGTGTGTGTGTGTGTTCCTCAAATAAAAGTTGAGTTATTTAACACCTCGCCTCCGGCAACATGACGGGTGCAGACCGGCATGGGCCTCTCATTTTTCTTCCTTTCTTCAGCTGTTTTGCATGTTTTTCAACTGTCAATCACGTGTCCATAATGTACACACAATTTTTCATCCAGGAGATAATGACAAATAGTCCATTCCTGTGTCAAACTGTGGTATTTATTGTGTTGAGGTGTATATACAGGTGTATCTCAGTAAATTTGAATTAGAGAACTTGTACTTGTATTACAACTTGTACTTGAGAAATGTATTATTTTAGTTCAATTCGAAAACCCAGATACAGTAGATTCACTTCATTGAGGAAACTATTTAGTTTGTTATTTTGATGATGTGTGAAACAATTCAACCCATTCTAACACTACAGCATAACATGGGACTTTTCCATTAATAGTTTCTGTTTCATCTTATTTCATGAAGTTCTATCTTGTCATCTCTATTCAGTATTTTAAAGTAACATTTTTATTTTTGAAAATAATTGTTCCAGTCATGCATGACACCAACCACAATACGCAAGATGAAAGGGCTGGACTTGGCTTCAGGCATCCTTATCAGCCAAAAAAATAATATGAGCATCATATATTTAATTTTTTTTTTCTACATCCGTGTGGCAGATGTGCTAACGTGTCAGCCAACGTGCCGCTGTGTGTGTGTGTGTGTGTGTGTATATACAGTGGGTACGCAAAGTATTCAGACCCCTTAAATTTTTCACTTTTTGTTATATTGTAGCCATTTGCTAAATTTTAAGTTCATATTTAAGTTCATATTTTTTTCCTCATTAATATACACACAGCACCCCATATTGACAGGGGGAAAAATTGAATTGTTGAAATTTTTGCTGACATTAACAAGAAAAACTGAAATATCACACAGCCATAAGTATTCAAACCCTTTGCTGTGACACTCATATATTTAACTCGGGTGCTGTCCATTTCTTCTGATCATCCTTGAGATGGTTCTACACCTTCATTGGAGTCCAGCTGTGTTTGATTGTACTGATTGGACTGGATTAGGAAAGCCACACACCTGTCTATATAAGACCTGACAGCTCACAGTGCATGTCAGAGCAAATGAGAATCATGAGGTCAAAGGCAATGCCTGAAGAGCTCAGAGACAGAATTGTGACAAGGGACAGATCTGGACAAGGTTACAAAAACATTTCTGCTGCACTTAAGATTCCTAAGAGGCCAGTGACCTCCATAATCCATAAAAGGAAGACGTTTGGGACAACCAGAACCCTTCCTAGAGCTGGCCGTCCAGCCAAACTGAGAAATCGGGGGAGAAGAGGCTTGGTGAGTGAGGTAAAGAAGAACCCAAAAATCACTGTGGCTGAGCTCCAGAGATGCAGTCAGGAGATGGGAGAAAGTTCTAGAAAGTCAACCATCACTGCAGCCTTCCACCAGTCGGGGCTTTATGGCAGAGTGGCCCGACGGAATTGTACGTTGAGGAACACTGTCCTTAAACTGTTCGACTATTTTCTCACACACTTGTTCACAAAGAGGTGAACCTCGCCCCATCTTTGCTTGTGAATGACTGAGCAATTCAGGGAAGCTCCTTTTATACCAGGTCATGGCACCCACCTGTTCCCAATGAGCCTGTTCACCTGTGGGATGTTCCAAACAGGTGTTTGATGAGCATTCCTCAACTTTCTCAGTCTTTTTTTGCCACCTGTCCCTGCTTTTTTGGAACGTGTTCCAGCTATAAACGTCTAAGTTAATGATTATTTGCAAAAAACAATCAAGTTTATCAGTTTGAACATTAAATATTTGTAGTGTATTCAATTAAATATAGGTTGAACATGATTTGCAAATCATTGTGTTCTGTTTTTATTTATGTTTAACACAACGTCCCAACGTCATTGAAATTGGGGTTGTGTATTCTGACAAGCGCTGCAAGTTCTGATATGCTGCATTTAAAAAGAAAATACAAATATTTCATGATTTTTAACCTGTTTATGGCCGACGCCCTTTCGACTTACTGTGCATAGTTTCTGCACGTGTGTAGTTGGCTTTAGTATATGCAGTGGGGACGGCGATGATGTTTATAGCCCCCCACCGAGATGATGATCAAAATTAGGTGTCCGATCGGTGAGCTCGATATTTATGGCAACACCGACCAAAGGTGCAAAGGAGCCATCGATGCGGGGAGGACTGTGCTGCTAATTGTGTCGTCGTTAAATGCATTATCACTCTAGTTGTGTCATTCCATGTTGTTACATGTTATTACTGTAGTTATGTTGCTAATTATACTGTAACGTGTCATCATTGTAGTTGTGTGGCTAGTTATGTGCAGAGCTCATGTGTTGTTACATCAGTGGTTACATCTACTTGTTTTGTTACGTGTTGTTTTTCAGTCACCATATTGTCATCAGAAATTAAAGATTTCATTGATCAAGCAGCTTCCGTGTTCCGTGAAAAAGACATCAAAGGTTTTGTTACAAACTGGTGGAAATGAATTCAAACTCTAAGGTGTTGGTACAAAATGGTGGAAATGCATGCAAACCTTGTTAAGTTTGAATGCTAGTTTTACTGATTATTTGTCGATGCCAGGGCAAGAACCCTAAGATACATGTATTAAAAAAAAATAAAATTAATACCTTTTCATAGATGGTATCCAAGGTGAAAGTTCACACGACTGCGAGTTGCGTTTATGTTGCTGCCTGCTGCTCGTCAATGCCAAGCATTCCAGCTCGGAAATGTGCAGATTTGTTTTGGGGAAACTTAATTCTGGGCTAAAATGTTTTCAATAACATTCTTGGATTGCAGTTGGGTGGATGCCAAATGCGAATAACACGAAAAAACATCTGCCTACCTGGCGGCGGCAAGTGGATGCAGCGATCCTAAACATGTCAGCATCACCGGTAATGTAAATCATTTCTATTACTAGACAGATCGAGGGAGACGCACACTTAACCGCAAACCGATAATGCCACTTGCCGGAACTTATAACAAACACCATATATTTTCAATTAATCGGAACAATTTACCGACAAAAACATGGGTGTACTATGGCCTGCCTCGTATCCCCCCATTGTTGCAAACCTTACATGGAGGTCATGGAAAAGAGAGCTCTGAACTCTGAAATAATTCCAAGTCATTGGTGGAGATATGTGGATGACACATCGGTTAAAATCTAAATTCAAAGTGCAAGCCTTCAGCGAGCACATCAAATCAATAACATCATGTTCACACATGTGGATGTCAAAGACAATAAGTTTGCCTTTTTGGATTGAGATGTCCACATTGGAGAGGACAAAGGCCTCCATGTTGCGGTTTACAGAAAACCCACACACACTGACCAAGACTTTTTGACTCACACCACCCTCTGGAACACAAAAAGGGCATTATCCTTACCCTACAACATGGAGCGAATAACATCCCAACCAGTCAGACAAAAGAGGCTATAAGATATTTAGAACCTTAAGTGCTTTATAAAATCAATTCACTCCCCAGACATGACAACACACAGATACACTTGTTAGTAAAGTAAGTTTAAAAAAAAAAAAAAAAAAAAAAAAATTAAAAATGCTCAAATCACAATAAGTGCATGTAAAACCACAAGAAAAATCATCCTCATAAATAAATAATTTAAACAAAGTGCAAGTGTTAAGGGCTCGGTTAGGGTATAGGGGAATTTTTTCAAGGCATTTGTGATGTGCTGTCAAATCTACTTTCAGTTTTCAAACAATGAAGGACTCCTTTCTGTGTTACAGCAAGATCGCCAGATTTCGACCCGAGAGCACCCCGAGGTGCTCGTGGTAGCTGATGGGTCATGACAGCTAATCAATAACGGCTTGCCAGAGCATGTTTTCCATGGACTTTGACGAGCTACTGCTTTGAGGGGGGTTGTGGCTCGCTTGGGATTGGTCGCGGATCAGGGCGTGGTTTCAAGAAGACTCCTGGCTCGCTGCTCGGGAAGTTGCGAAACTCGTGTATGATCAGTTTTATCATGACAACGCGGGTATTGTTACATCACAACAATGATCTGGTCGGATTTGGAACCAGATTGAGTTGAAGGGAAAAAAAGAGTACGGTATAGGATTATGCATCGCTTAGGTATGAGTTTGTTTTAGGGATCGGGGGGTTGTGTTTGCTCAAGTTAGGTTTTGGTCTAGTGTTCGGGGTTAGAAATTGTCAGGGTTAGGTCAAAAGTTTAGTTTTCAGTGACGGTTTGATAGGAATTTGGGTTTCAGGGGTTACGGTTATATTTTTAATAGGGTTGAGAGTTAGGTATTGTTAAGGCTTTTAGAGTTAAGGTTACGAGAGTTAAGGATTTGAGTTTGGTTATAGTTGTCAGGTTTGGTAATGGTTTAGCTTCGGTAAAAACGTAGGGGGTTTGGTGACTGGTACGGGCAAGGTTAGAGGTCAGGGTTTTGGTTTGGCGAAGTGAAAGTGTTAGGTTTTGGTTAGGGTTAGTGGTAAGGATAAGGTTTTGGGTTAGAGGTTAGGGTTTTGGTTTGGGGAAGTGCAAGAGTTTTGGTTAGGGTTAGACTTTGTTAGGGTTAGCAGTTAGGTTCTAGATGAGACATTAAAGTTGGTTTGTTTGGCTTAGGTTTTAGATTAGTGGTAAGAGTTTGGTTTGGGGTTTGGGTCAGGGTTTGTTTTTAGCTATCAATTAAACAAATAGTTTTTTATGGTCCCCGTTGCGGTGGTTCGGCACAGCCTCGTCTTATTTTGGTGGGCTCATTTCCTGCACCACACTGCTTGTAGTTTGCTTTATTGTTTCAGGCTGGGCTGGGCAGCTTGTGGAGAGACACTCATTCTTGCGCACCTGCAATCAACTGGGTTTAAAGAGCCTGCCGGATCGACAAGCAGGCGCCAGATGATTTCCGCTTCCACAAGTGGTACTTTGGCCTCCGAGCACGTGAAAATTCCTGGTTTTGATTCCGTGTTTTTTTCTCCACCGGTGCTTTTCAAACTTCTCGTCGCCATGTCCTTCGCCCAGCCTGGCTCCACATTGTCTCAAGTCTCTCTTCTCCTCAACCGACCCAAGAACCACCTCGGCCCTCGTGATCAGCTTTCTTGCTTCGCCCTAGCAACCAACCCAATTGCTGCTCGCCCTGTGACTGCTACAATAACAAGACAAACTTTAGATGGGTGGAGCCTCTAAAAGAAAAAACACAAAAACTTTGTAATTGTTCTATTGGGGTATAAATTAATACTTAACTATAATCTGATTACTATTTTATAAATAGCAACGCTCGACATAGCTCCTTACCGCAATAAGCCATGATATTTGAGTAACGTGTTACCGGCAACAAAAATAACAGTGCTGTCACTGGATTAGTCCAACACATTGATATTGCAATGGTAGTAAGAAGCATGATTAATCAAAGATTTTCGAATGACTTTTTTTGATATATATATCATCATGCGTTACTGTATTGAATATAGCACGGACGTTAACATTGCTGAAGTAAGACTTCAACTGGTTGTGATGACTAGCTTATTTGGCTATGTTATGTTATGCTATGTTATCTTCATGATATAGGCTACCTAGTTGTGTGTCCTCACTATTTGGAGCTCGGCTACCGCCCCATACCATCAGACCGAAATGAGCCCACTCTGATCCGCTGAACTCTATTGGCGAGAGAAGTCCTTGAGCCAATATATAAAACCTGGATTCAAACGGAATTCCCTGGCTTAAATGTCTGCAAGAATCTTAGGTTGGTAGTGTTAAAAGCAGATGCGAAGTCCCCAAGTAGAATCTTAGCATGTGTCTTTGGTTTCTCAAGGTGAGTGTGCAAAAGGTGCATTAACGTCAGCATTGCATTGCCCACCCCACTGGAGACATGATAAGTGAATTGCATGGGTTTGGAATACAATGTACCTTTTTACCAAACATTAAAGGCACGACATGACCAGTGATGTCATCGCTATTGGTCGGACGTCATTGGACTCTGTGGGTCTTGGCAATTTTGGAACTGGTAAAATTGTAATCTTTTCTACAGGATAGGTACTTTACAGAGGTTTAGGGAGGATTTAATAAAGTCTGTACAGAGTGGCTAACTGTTGTGCACAGTGCTTAAGGATATTACTGCAGATTTTGTCAGGCCAGTGCTATTTCATGGATTAATGGAAAAGCTCAAAGATATACAATTGTCTGTCGTTTAGGACGTGTGTTTGTGGGGGTGGGGGTCAACACGATGCCAGTTCCGGTATGTCGAAGCAACATTCCATATTATGTTCCTGGTGGCCCCATTTTAGGTCACTGGGGTTGTGAGCAGGGAACGGGGGGTAAATTGAGGCCTCGGATTTCCGACATGGGGTCCAACCAAGCTCCCTGGTGTCTAAGTTACATCCATAGAAAAAACTTTTGACAGAATGTGTCAAATATGAGCAACCTCATCAGAATGAGACTGACAGTGAGGGAATGTACTGGCATCCATAGCAAACCACCGGCTGTAACATAATGCTCCTTTGAGCCTTCGGGACTCAGCAGCCCCTTCCCCCACGGCCTGTCATGGAATGGTGATAGACTGTGAGAAAGGGCCAAAATCCCACAGCGCGCTACGTTCCGGGAAAACGAGGCCGCCGGGAGCTTAGTGTAAATGCAGCTTCAGCTGGTTTGCCCATTCCAGTCACTCACCTCCATCCAGTAGCAAAGTTAAATATAAAATCTCATCACTCTGTGAACTCACCATCATCATTGGTTAAATCGGTGTCACGTTTAACGAGCACCATGTTGTTACCCTGCGTCTCCATTCTGCCCCCACAGCCCACCGCCATACACACACACACACACACACAGGTGTGCGGTAAACTGCGCTGCCAATTTGTAAGTGGATTTTTTTCAAAATGGTTTGTTGTGGGGCTATCGGCTGCTCCACTTGTCCTGGACAAGGTGTAAAGATTCATCGTTTCCTGAGAAACCCAGAAAGACTCCTAATTCTTTTTTTTTTTTTTTAAACATTTTTGGGGGTTTTATGCAGAATACAAAACATTGAAATACAATATGAATACAAAATAGATGCAATACAAGATAGAAAAATAAACCCATCCCACACAGAGCACATTTTGTGTTTCAACAGGAATAAGTAAATAGACAAAATAACTTGACAAATGACTCCATTATTTAATTTCATGTTTTACATTCAGCAGCTCAGTCTGGTGTTAAAATGAATTGCACCTCGTTAATTAGGACCAAAAAATGGGTTCACAGATCAACAGCCCAATTATTTTCAAGCCAAGAGAAGCTGTCCCCTAAGCAACTTTCCATCATGGTCATGCCACACTACTTTGTAGTGTTCTTCTTGGGTTTAGTGTGGGTTCGTTCTTAAGCTTAAGCACTTTTTCACATGACTATTAAAATCTCTTAAAATGACCTTAGAGATATCAGGTGACAGTGAATTGAGTTTGTGGGACAGATTGAAAATAACCCCACCCGCACGGGTCTGCTTAGTGATTGTAGCGTGCCGGTCAGTCCTGACCACAAAGAAGGTGCGGGGTCGCACCTCATTGGACGTCATGTTGTTATCCAAGCATGTCTCTGTGACAGCCATGACACAGGAAGTCCAGTACTTTTGCAGGTGTTGGAAATTAACAATCAGCTTGTCAGTTTTTGATTTTTGATGGACAGAGCGTTGATGAGCATCGGGACAGGCAGATGAAGTTTGTTTTTCAGTCTCACTCTTCACCGTATATGCCCTTTAGATCCTCGTTTGTGCTTTGTCTGTCCATTTGTTTGGCTTGAGCCTTAGATAGTTTGGTATAGAGTTTACTACGACTGCATGATCTGTAGATAAACGATCACACATCAGAATAGGAATTCTTATATTATATCTTATATTGGAATGCACCCGCCATGCCAGTGACGTGAAAGTCAATAGTAATCCATCCATCCATTTTCAACACCGCCTTATCCTGGTTAGGGTCGCGGGGCGCTGGCAGCCTATCCCAGCTGACTTCGGGCGAAAGGCAGACTACACCGATCCGACTTCGGGCGAAAGGCAGACTACACCCTGAACTGGTCGCCAGTCAATCGCCGGGCACATACAGACACGGACATTCGCACTCACATTCACATCGTCACTAAGTGGGAACTGATCCCACGCTGCCTGCACCAAAGTCAGGCGAGTGTACCACTACACCATCCGTGACTTGTCAATAGTAATGTATTTTTTATTTATAAAGTCTTGACAGTACAGGGTAAGAGCAGATATTGAAAAAAAAAATTATAAACCATCCATCCAGTTTTCTACCGCTTATCCGAGTCAGGTCGCGGGGGCAGTAGCTTTAGCAGGGACGCCCAGACCTCCCTCTCCCCAAGCCACTTCATCCAGCTCTTGCAGGGGGATCCCGAGCCGTTCCCAGGCCAGCAGAAGGACATAGTCTCTCCAGCGTGTCCTGGGTCGTCCCCGGGGTCTCCTCCCGGTGGGACGTGCCCGGACCACCTCACCAGGGAGGCGTCCGGGAGGCATCCGAATCAGATACCCCAGCCACCTCATCTGGCTCCTCTCGATGCGGAGGAGCAGCGGCTCTACTCTGAGATCCTCCCGGATGACCCTTCTCACCCTATCTCTAAGGGAGAGCCAGGACACCCTGCGGAGGAAGCTCATTTCGGCCGCTTGTATCCGGGATCTTGTTCTTTCGATCACGACCCACAGCTCATGACCATAGGTGAGGGTAGGAACGAAGATCGACCGGTCAATTGAGAGCATCGCCTTTCGGCTTAGCTCCTTCTTTACCACAACAGACCGATACAAAGACTGCATCACTGCAGACGCTGCACCGATCCGCCTGTCGATCTCCCGTTCCATTCTTCCCTCACTCGTGTACAAGACCCCGAGAACTCCTCCACTTGGGGCGGGATCTCATTCCCGACCTGGAGAGGGCATGCCACCCTTTTCCGACTGACGACCATGGTCTCAGATTTGGAGGTACTGATTCTCATCCCAGCCGCTTCACACTCGGCTGCGAACTGCTCCAGTGAGAGTTGGACCTCACGGCTTGATGAAGCCAACAGAACCACATCATCAGCAAAAAGCAGAGATGCAATACTGAGGCCACCAAACCGGACCCCCTCTACGCCTTGGCTGCGCCTAGAAATTCTGTCCATAAAAGTTATGAACAGAATCACCGGGAACGAGTCCGACTTACTGCCGGATATGCGGACCAAACTCTGACTCCGGTCGTACAGGGACCGAACAGCCCGTATCAGGGGGTTCGGTACCCCATAATCCCGAAGCACCCTCCACAGGACTCCCCGAGGGACACCTTCTCCAAGTCCACAAAACACATGTAGACTGGTTGGGCAAACTCCCATGCACCCTCGAGGACCCTGCCGAGGGTGTAGAGCTGGTCCACTGTTCCACGGCCAGGACGAAAACCACACTGGTCCTCCTGAATCTGAGATTCGACTCTCCAGCACGCCCTGAATAGACCTTACCAGGGAGGCTGAGCAGTGTAATCCCCCTGTAGTTGGAACACACCCTCCGGTCCCCCTTCTTAAAAAGGGGGACCACCACCCCAGTCTGCCAACGCCAGCATAGAATGCATGAGCATTTTCTCTGGCTTGAGTTCTGCTGGCCTTCAAGCATGTTGTTACAAACGGAAGCCAACTTCCACCTGTTTGCAATGATGCTGAGCAAGCCAAGCGGCGTACACATGGAAGCCATTAGCATCATAAAAGTACATTTTACGCAAATGACCGCATTTGAAGAGGATTTGTCTTTCCTTTCCTGATTTATTCCCAAATGTAAGAGATGCAGGAATCGATACAGACCCATGCCAGTTGCTGTATGTGCACTACAAAGCAAATATGCTGCTTTTTATTTATGTATTCGTGCGTTTTTATGATTTTTGAATTTTATTTTTGTTGTTGTAGGTTTCTGGGGATTATGCCAAAAATGGTCTGTGCACTTTCACATGAAAAGATGACTTTAGAGACAAAGTCATTAATCAAATGAAATAGTAGTATAAATTATTTATGTCATCATCTGATGTATACTGCATGTGATGTGTTAAAAGCTATCATGTGTTCATGTGTGGTCTTCTGGCGGCCTGGCTGAGGTGGTAGAGTGGTTGTCTCCCAACTCGATGGTTGTGGGTTCGACTCTCAGACCTTGTTACCATGTTGTTGAGCAAGATACTGGACCTCCAGTTGCTCCTGATACTGTGTATTCAGTGGCGAATAGGCAAGACCTTACCTACCCTTGAGGGGTACAGACAAGCTATACAAGTGAAAACCTGTTTACATTTACCATGTATGCTATGGCTTGTACAGTATTTATATGTGTCACTTATGTATATGTTATAATATGTATGTTATCATTTATGTATATGTTTTCTTGTGTTCTTATGTATATGTTAACATTCATTTACAGTATATGTTATTGTTACGGTTCCAGCGAGGTGTATCGGAGTAACAAAAATGTTAACCTGTATCATCAAGTAGAAAATAGATGCAAATGAAACCACAACAAAAACCACCACTTCCGCCTCATATTTTTGTCACGGAAATTAAGAAAATATTCTTGATCTCATTAGTGCAATGAAAATTAGAGTCTTGACCTCAGCATAAATGTAAACAATAATATTAATAATAGTAAAGACAAAGTAATTACGTGTCTAATAATTACTCAAAATTAAACCTTTTTTAAAATCCAAATGTGGTCCCCCTACTTCAGCGGTGTCAAATTATCATATTTTTATTTATCTATATATTATCATTAATGTATTATCATGTGTTTTTATGTATGTTATTATGTACGTTGTTCCTTTTTTTATCTTAATCATTTATTTATATATTGTCATGTTTGTATGGCTTAGCATTTATGTATGTTATTGTGTTTTTATGTACAGTATGTTTATAATTTATGCATTTATATGTTATTGCTTATGTATATAATAGGGATGGGTGAGTACCAATACCAAGTATTGTTAGCTGATACTAGCATTATTTCAAGGTATCCGATACTTGTGAAGGCTGCTGATACGTACGGCAAAACAAAATCTGACATTCAAGTCCTCCTCGCCAGTGGTTGGCGCCACACTGCGGCGGTTTGACATTTTGGTGAATCATCATCTGCGTCAGAAAGAGAGGTTTTTGTTTATCGTGTTAATTGAAATTCCATGTATCTAAAGTACAAGTGTTGTTGGTACTCAGTATCTATGAGTACTCGTACTGGTATTGGTCTGAAAAAAGTGGTATCAAACATCCCTAGCATAGAATGTAATGTGTTTTAATGCATATGTTATCATTTGTGTATATGTTTTCACGTTTTTATGCTGATGTTCTGTTTTATGTTATTATTTACGTATATGTTATCATATTCTTTAGTTTTTAGTTTATGTGTACGTATGCTGTTGTGTTTTGATGTATATGTGACCATTTGGTACTTTGATTTATTTATTTTTTTGCCCCTCTCTACTTTCATGACAGTAAAGTGTGTGAGTGAATGAGTGAGTGTGACAGTGCTCATTAAAGTTTGCTTGTTATTTTGCCTGCTTTGAGGTCTCATCAATAATGTTAACACTCTCTGTTATGACTATGTAATATTTTTCCTCCTTTTGACACTTTTGGGGCCTCTTTGATCAACAATAAAATGGTTAGTCGTTCTCAGCAACACCCTTCCTACACACGTCAAGCCAAATATTTTGATTCAATAAAGACTTGAAAGACGATTATGTTATGAATTTCAAACAAAAGAAAACATTTGTCAATCAAGAAAAAGTTCTTGCTTGTTAGATCAAAGTGTTGAATGGAATTTAGCTTTTATGTTGAAGTTATTGATTGAAGATGTTAAAAGCAATAATGCAACAAATATGGCACGGGGAAGCACAGTGAATTACTGGTTTTCACATCTGCCTCACAGTTCTGAGGACCGGGGTTCAAATCCCGGCCTCGCTTGTGTGGAGTTTGCATGTTCTCGCCGTCCTTGCGTGGTTTTTCTCCGAGTACTCCGGTTTCCTCCCGCGTCCCAAAAACATGCACGGTAGGTTAATTGAAGACTCTAAATTGCCCGTAGGTGTGAATGTGAGTACGAATGGTTGTTTGTTTATATGTGCCCTGCGATTGGCTGGCCTCCCGCCCAAAGTCAGCTGAGATAGGCTCCAGCATCCCCCTGAGGAGAAGGGATACAGAAAATGGATGGATCGACGCATATGGCACGATTCAGTTTAACAGTACTTATTTTTACATTTGTACCATGGTTAAATTGGAAAAAAATAGACGCCTGAAGTGAGAAGCAAATTGGACTGTTCAAATAAACGTGTAATGTGCATGTTATCGTAATCATCATTCTTCAATGAACAAGACATATATAGCGCCGTGAAAAAATATTTGCCCCCTTCTCAAATTCTCATTTGTTTTGCAGTTTCCACAGAGCTCTGTGGAGACTTTATGGCCTTCTCTTCCTTGCGGAAATTGTTTTACAAGTAATTCAGCATCACTGGAGGGTTTACTTTTTTAAAGTCATGACACAGCATTTCAATCAGATTCAAGTCTGAACTTTGATTAGGCCACTCCAAAACCTTCATTTTTTTTTGTTTTTTTTTTTTACGCCATTTTATTTTATTTATTTATTTTTTTAATGCCATTCAGAAGTTGACGTGCTGGTGTGCTTTAGATCGTTTTCCTGCTGCAGAACCCAAAGGCAAAGTAAAGCAAATTTATTTATATATTCACATTTCCTACACAAGGTAAATGTGCTTTACATGATTAAAAGCATTTAAAAACAAAGGCTTATAAGCATTTAAAACAAAGAGAAATAAAAATACAATGAACACAGCGTATAGTGGAAGAGAGATCATTTAACATAAAATGTACATTTGTTTGACTATCTTAAACATTGAAGTGGGGAAACTATGGGGAAAAAAATTAAGAATTTGAGAAGGGGGCAATACTTTTTCACAGCACTGTAAATACAAAATACAAGTGTGAGGTGCCTAAACATGTTCGACATTCAAAATGTTTGCTCATCTCTCTCTCATAATTGATGGGACGAACTGACATTCACCGCCGAATCCCTATCTTCTCACAAGCTGTATTTAGCTCAAATCCAAAGCGATGCAACGCCGATCCCATCTACAGGGATCTGTTAGTCACTGCAGTGGTCTACACATCTGAATTTTACTGGCAAGCTGGGTGAGACCCTCTTCCACATCTACCCGTTGAAAAACCCGTTGAAAAACATATACAACCCCAATTCCACAGAACACTTTTCCACTTTGCATCAGTCCATTTTAGATGAGCTCGGGCCCAGAGAAGTCGGCGGCGTTTCTAGGTGTTGTTGATAAATGGCTTTTGCTTTGCATAGGAGAGTTTCAAGTTGCACTTACGGATGTAGCGCCGAACTGTATATACTGACATTGGTTTTCGGAAGTGTTCTCCATGTGGTGATATCCTTTACACATTGATGTCGGTTTTGAAGCAGTGCCGCCTGAGGGATCGAAGGTCACGGGCATTCAATGTTGGTTTTCGGCCTTGCCGCTTACATGCAGTGATTTCTCCAGATTCTCTGAAACCTTTTGATGATATTATGGACTGTAGATGATGAAATCCATAAATTCCTTGCAATTGTACATTGAGGAACAATTGTCCTTAAACTGTTTGACTATTTTCTCACGCACTTGTTCACAAAGAGGTGAACCTCGCCCCATCTTTGCTTGTGAATGACTGAGCAATTCACGGGAAGCTCCTTTTATACCCAATCATGGCACCCACCTGTTCCCAATTAGCCTTTTCACCTGTGGGATGTTCCAAACAGGTGTTTGATGAGCATTCCTCAACTTTCTCAGTCTTTTTTGCCACCTGTCCCATCTTTTTTGGAACATCTTGCAGCCATAAAATTCTAAGTTCATGATTATTTGCTAAAAACAATGAGGTTTATTAGTTTGAACATTAAATATCTTGTCTTTGTAGTGTATTCAATTAAATATAGGTTGAACATGATTTGCAAATCATTGTGACTGACTAATGTTTTTATTTGTTTAACACAACGTCCCAACTTCATTGGAATTGTGGTTGTACTTCGGTGGCATTATATATTGGATTCCAGTTGACGAATATAAATGTCAATGGCAGTGAATGAGTTAAACAGTGGTGTGTAGACTTTTTCTATCCACTCTATATGTTTTTGTAAGTAAAGACAATATTGTCTTCCACAAAGTTAGCATAAATATTTTTGTAAACTTCAAAGTCAATTTGGTCAACCTAACGAACTCAAGAACCCAAAGTACAGTGGACCCCCACGATAGGGACTGGGTCGGACCGCAAATAGTGCAAATATGCAGATAAGTGATTATATTTGCATTGAATTTTTATTTTATTTCAATTTTTTAACCAAAAATTATTGAATAAGAGGGGATGAACCGCCACTAACCGTTTTCGGGGTTGGTTCACCCCCAAAAAGGAAAAAAAACAAAACATTTTTTTTTTTTAAATAGATATTTAAAAAAATAAAACATCTTGGTAGGTGAATTGTAAGTATGCACTGTATTTTTTTCATGACAATTTAAGTTATAAAAGAAATTAAACCATGGTTTTGTAAACATCAAATACCATTTTGAACAAGCTACTTTTTTTAGGGTAGATCAAAGACAACATTCTATGAACCAAATGTACATGTTTTTGTGTACATCACAGACAAGTAAGAACTTTATTTTGGAAAGACAACGTTCAATGAACCTAATGTACATAGAATTTTAAACATCGCAAACAATTTAGAGCGTTCTCCAGACCTAAAATACGTTTCTGTGAACATCAAAGGCACTGTACGACTTTCTAATACAGTGATCCCTCGTTTTTTCGCGGTTAACGGGGACCAGAACCCCCCGCGAAAGGTGAAAAACCGTGAAGTAGGATTTGCCCCCCTCCCCATAGGAATTTTTGTGTGTGTATGTGGGTACCAGAATGTGTAAAATATGTAAACAGTATTTATACTTTACATATTCGAGAAAAAGATTACAACAGTACACGTATTTACTTAACATTCATCAAGATGAACATTAATTAACATTCATCAAGATTGCCTCCTGAGAGAGGCGAAGAGGCTTGCGTTGGTGGTGGAGGAGAGGCTCTCACTTGACTCGTAGAGGCTTTAGGCTCACTCGCAGACTCTTCTGCTGGAGGCGCTGATGGCGTAGCTGGGGTTTTTACCTTGGAGAAAAACATGGCGATGGGAAGTTGTTGTCTTTGTTTTTTCTTTTGCTTCAAAATTCCCCTGTACAAGGACATAACCCCGTCTCTTATTGTGCAGAGTTACCACACGTTTCACTTCCTTATTGAAGCAGTTTTGCGGATATTTGCTTCCTCTTTCTTGATGTACCGCACTGTAGATTTCATTTTGGGAAAACCCGCGAAGCACTGAAGCCGCAAATCGTGAAGCGCGAAGTGGCGAGGGAACACTGTATACCCATTTTGCAAATATCAGCGTCAACTATCAATGAACCTATTGTACAAATACGTATCAGACTTCCACCCAGGTGACGTACATGTCTTTGTAAAGATCAAAAGACTATTTAGTCTTCTACAACCCTAATGTAGAGGTTTTTGGAAACATCAAAGACACATTTGAGCCACTCAGCTGCCCTGTAACAACACATGCAAAGCAAAGGCTTGGAAAAAGTCTTTCTGGATTGATCTACATCAGCGACATGCCGCTCGTATTTTCCGAATCTTTTGGCGCCGGACTGTCATTGATGATCGTTCTGAGTGGTCGCTGTCGCTCTGTCGCTTCTCATGAATATTCACAAAGACTGGTCCTGAGGCCCCGGCACAAGCTCCTCTATGTGCAGCCCCTGAAGGATTCTCCTAAATGTCAGCTTTGACTAATCGACGCATGGAGCTCTGTTCCAAACACGGTCATGTGCTGACACAGCTAACAAACAAAGCTGAGATGAGTCTCTATTTAGTCCTTTCTCAAATGTTCAGAGTGTTTTAAAAAGTCGATTTGGGCCTTTGTCAAGTTTTGGGTTTTTGGTCCTTTGCAGGCAGGTGACTGTGGTTTTGGTAAGTGGTCTGTTGCATGTGGTTTCGGTCACTGGACTGTTGCAGTTGGTTTTGGTCTGTTGCAGGTGGTTTTGTGGGTTTGGTACTTGGTCTGTTTCATGTTTTTTTGTTCTCCTGCAGATGGTTTTGTGGAGCTCTGTTTCAAATGTGGTCATGTGCTAACTCAGCTAATACCCATGCAAGGACAAGGATCCATGTTGTGGTTCTCTCATGCTGTTAATGTTTGTCTTGGACATGCCCAATGTCAAGGATGCCAAACTCAAGCTTTCATGTCACACAATTCATACGTTTGGATATTAGCACTGTTAGAAGTACAAACAAACAAACACACACACGTTCGCACATTACCGCCTTGCAAATGGTACATCACAGCTACATACTATAGATTAATACCAGGCATGTACATACATTAAAATAGTATTCGGACTGTTCAATGTCTTCATTAGAGTTTCACTTGGTTTCTTACTTGGTCAGTCGAAGGTGGCTCTGTGGTTTTGGTCCTTGAGCTTTTGCTGGGTTTTGTGGAACTGTAGCAGATGGTTTTGTGGTATTGGTCTTTTGTCTGTTTTAATATACTTTGGGGTTGTTGCAAATGGTTTTGAGATTTGGTCCTTGGTATAATGTACCCTGTGATTGGCTGGCAACCAGTTCAGGGTGTACCCCGCCTCCTGCCCAATGACAGCTGGGATAGGCTCCAGCACGCCCGCGACCCTGGTGAGGATAAGCGGCTCAGAAAATGGATGGATGGATGGTTGAATGTACCGTAATTTGTCATTTATAATGAGCTTTTTTCCCCCCCAAAAAATTGTCAAAAGTCAATAGTATGCATTATACATAGGTATAGGAGAATATGAAAAAGACTTTCACAATTTATAAATGTATGTCGCCATCTAGAGGTTAGGAAAAAGCTGTACACTTTAATTCCAATATGCCACCGCCCCCAAGAGGTTATGAAAAAGTTGTACGCTTTCATTCTAGTATGCCACCAAGAGGTTATGAAAAGGTTGTAGCCTACACTTTCATTTCAATATGACAGAAAATGTCCCCCACCACACCATCCCCCAGTATCATCCGTGCCCATGGTCGAGTGCTAAGCTAATGCGCTAGAATGCAGTGTTGATGTCATGTTGATTGTGTGACGTCTGACAAAGAGCAGGTGTCCCTAATGCCACGGCTTTCAAAAGAACGCGACCCCGCTTTTGTTTGTGCGCTCTCTCTTTCAACGCTATCGTCTTTCCTTCCTTTTTCGATGTGAGAGCGAAAATGGAGGCGGCTCTTCGTCATTCAAGAGGAGACAAAGTGACAACACCCACGCCAGCACCAATAACATCCTTTTAAGATGACAACCTCAGCCGCGCTTTATTTCCTCTTTCACTCCACTTTTTTAAAGCTCATTTAATTGAATCAAGATATTCAATTATTTTTTTAGGTTGAAAAACAAATACATTAATAGATCATTTAAAAAAAAGGATAAACTGCCATCCATCCATTTTCTATGCAGCTTGTCCTCATTAGTGTCACAGTCACAGGTGAGCTGCACCCTAACCCATCTGATTTATGGCACACCCTAGACTGGTTGCTAACCAATCTCAGAGCACATATAGACAAACAATAATTTACACTCACAATTCAAGAGTCTTAGATGAACCTAATATGCATGCTTTTGGAATGTGGGAAGAAGCCAAAGTAACTATAGAAAACGCATCCAAGCACAGAAGGAACATGCAATCCACACCAGAAGACCAGGGATCAGATTCGAACACTCGACCTTCAAATTGTGAGGCAGATATGTTAACCGTTCGTCTACCTAGTTGCCTGATTACTTTTGATATTTTACCTTTTTTTTTTTATTTGTTTCGTCTTCTTTTAATGTTTAATTATTCATCCATCCATCCATTTTCTGAGCCGCTTCTCCTCACTAGGGTCGCGGGCGTGCTGGAGCCTATCCCAGCCATCATCGGGCAGGAGGCGGGGTACACCCTGAACTGGTTGCCAGCCAATCGCAGGGCACATACAAACAAACAACCAGTCGCACTCACATTTACACCTACGGGCAATTTAGAGTTGTCAATTAACCTAGCATGCATGTTTTTGGGATGTGGGAGGAAACCGGAGTGCCCGGAGAAAACCCACGCAGGCACGGGGAGAACATGCAAACTCCACACAGGCGGGGCTGGGGATTGAACCCCGGACCTCAGAACTGTGAGGCAGACGCTCTAACCAGTCGTCCACCGTGCCGCCACACACACACACACACACACACACACACAAACACACACACACACACACACACACACACACACACACATATAGATGTGTGCGTGTGTATATTTTGTATATTTTTTTTACTTTATTTTTATCATGTCCTGTTCTTATAGTTCTTTGGTATTTTTCTTCATTTATTTAATTTTTAACCTTTTAAGTATTTTTTTTTACCTTTTATTGTATTTACCTTTTAGATGTCTTCTTGAAAATGTTTATTTACTTTTTGTCATTTTTATTCTTTACTTTTATCTTTTATTTCTTATTTCTTGTACCTTATTTTAATCTTCATCGTTATGAATGATTCATTATTATTATTATTAATACTCATTGTTTTTCTATATGTGCCTAACAATGAATATTAACCAGTGCTTTGTTTGTCTGTATGCAACTTGACTTTGAGGCACATGGAGGCGAGCTGCTTAAAGTGACTCACCTGCCCTGAATGGAGCTGAAGGGGGGAGGTAGAGGGGTGGGAAAGGGAGTGGGGGGAATCCACTTAGTCACAGCGAGCACGGCTGACCTAGGATCAGATGATGGGGGCCGGACTTGTCGCGCGTGTGCTGTTTGGAGTGATTCATCCAAGTGCCACCAGGCCCTCGGCCCCCTTCTTCCTGTCCCTCACCCCCCACTTGGCCTCCCACGCCGGTGACTTGCAGCCTTTCATTGCCGCCTGTGTGCTGCTGCTCCTGTTTAAACACTGTAAAAAAATTGAATGTACAAAATTCACACCTCAACCTTACTAAGTAGAAAAATAAAGGAGCATAAACATCACACCGTGCAGTTTCAAGGCAATCACCACATTGTCCCCAAGGTCTTTGGAGATGGTCAAGGGCTTTTGGTCCTTGGCATATTTATTTATTTTTTTTTTTATACTTGTTGTTCAAAGAAAAGGTGATGTAACACAGTGGTAAACATGACTCTCTCCAGAGCATTTTTGGAACGTGTTGCAGCCATGAAATTCTAAGTTAATGATTATTTGCTAAAAACAATAAAGTTTATCAGTTTGAACATGAAATATCTTTTCTTTGTAGCGTATTCAATTAAATATAGGTTGAACATGATTTGCAAATCATTGTATTCTGTTTTTATTTATGTTTAACACAACGTCCCAACTTTATTGGAATTGGGGTTGTACAAATATATACCCTCATCTGTGGTGATGGTGGTGTGCTCTTCTTGTCATCTGTCTCTCCCACTAATCCTGAAATTGTGTCTTTTGTAGTCTTATTTTTTGTGTAACTTTCTCCATTACCAATAATTCTCGGTCGGTGCTTTCATGGTCTGTGTTTTCGTTTCGATTGCATGGAGTTTTCTTTCATGTTTTACTGTGTCCCATGTGGTTCATGTCTCGTGTGCTCATTTCGTTATGGTTTCCACCTGTTCTCAGCCTTGTGTCAACCTATCAGCTCCTTCCAGCTACTCGTGTCTTGTCCGGGTGTTCCTCGTTGTCTCGTTAGTTTGCTTTTATTGAGTTCCCTTGTTGTATGTCGTCTGTCATCCTGTCATGTTTCTGTAGTGGTTAGTTCTTCGTTCCCTGGTGTGTTTCCCCCCTCTCAACTTTGTTAATGTTAGCCTTTTACCTTCATGATCCTTGTTTGCCTTGTTAAATTAAAATTCATGTTTTTTGTTTTTTTTAGGTTTCTGCACTCCTGCCTTGCCTCCCTGCTTCTCTGCAACTGGGTCCTCCACCTTCTTGCCTCCAAGCAAACACCACAGAAGACACTAACCCTGACAGGTGGCTCCATAAAATAATCTCATATGCTTTTTTTACTCGCTGATAGCAGCACTTGAACAAGATTGTCATCCGTCTTTTGGATAACATTTGTCTTAGATTCCCCAAGTACAGTGGTGCCTTACTTGAAATGGGAGTGACCCCGACTTAGGAGTTTTTGTTTTTTTTTTTTTTAGGTATGACTGTGGTTCGGACAATTTAAATTTTTTTTTTTATTTTTATTTATTTATTTATTTATTTATTTACTTATTTTACTTTTGAGATACAGGCACTGTGGTCGAGAACTCTCCTCAACTCATTTCACAACAAGCGGCAGTTTGACAGATAGCGACTTCAAGCTGCTTATCGCTACTCCCAGTTAAGGTTTACTGTTAAACTCAACATACAACAACGATAATTTCATGTTGCGTGTTTAAAACGAACACATAGCTTTGCCTTAATTAAGTCAATTTATGCTAACAAACAATGCAAAATGCCATAGATGGGCCAACGAATAACATCCGTGTTGCGGTGTTATAACCCATGAATCAACACATTTGAACACAAACCGTGGAGCAATACATGTAGACAGACAATATAACAATACTCAGGCATATTATTTGTGAAAAAAGGAATACAAGGAATAGGAATTACAGCAGTTTACTGAATTATTTTTTAAACCCTTCTCTGTGTAGACAGTATATGTACAGTGGGTACGGAAAGTATTCAGACCCCCTTAAATTTTTCACTCTTTGTTATATTGCAGCCATTTGGTAAAATAATATTCTCATTAATGTACACACAGCACCCATATTGACAGAAAAAAACGGAATTGTTGAAATTTTTGCAGATTTTATTAAAAGAGAAAAACAGAAATATCACGCAGCCATAAGTATTCAGACCCTTTGCTGAGACACTCATGTATTTCAATCGGGTGTTGTCCATTTCTTCTGATCATCCTTGACATGGTTCTACACTGTCATTGGAGTCCAGCTGTGTTTGATTATACTGATTGGACTTGATTAGGAATGCCACACACCTGTGACCTTACAGCTCACAATGCATGTCAGAGCAAATGAGAATCATGAGGTCAAAGGAAGTGCCGAAAGAGCTCCGAGGCAGAATTGTGGCAAGGCACAGATCTGGCCAAGGTTACAAAAAGAATTCTGCTGCACTAAAGGTTCCTAAGAGCACAGTGCCCTCCATAATCCTTAAATGGAAGACGTTTGGGACGATCAGAACCCTTCCTAGAGCTGGCCGTCCGGGCAAACTGAGCAATCGGAGGAGAAGAGCCTTGATGAGCGAGGTAAAGAAGAACTCGCGGTGGCTGAGCTCCAGAGATGCAGTTGGGAGATGGGAGAAAGTTCTAGAAAGTCAACCATCACTGCAGCCCTCTACCAGTCGGGGCTTTAGTTTTTCGCCTTAATTCTAAGTGGCATGTGTGGAGAAAACCAGGCACTCCAATACAGTCCAAACAGTGACACATGGTGGTGGCAGCATCATGCTGTGGGTGTGTTTTTCAGCTGCACGGACAGGACAACTGGTTGGAATCGAACAAAAGATGAATGCGGCCAAGTAAAGGGATATCCTGGACGAAAACCTTCTCCAGAGTGCTCAGGACCTCAAACTGGGCCGAAGGTTCACCTTCCAACAAGAAAATGACCCTAAGCACACAGCTAAAATAACGAACGAGTGGCTTCAGAACAACTCGGTGATTGTTCCTGAATGGCCCAGCCAGAGCCCTGACTTAAACCCAATTGAGCATATCTGAAAAGACCTGAAAATGCCTGTCCACCAACATTCACCATCCACCTTGAGAGAACTGGAGAGGATCTGCAAGGAGGAATGGCAGAGGATCCCCAAATCCAGGTGTGAAAAACTTGTTGCATCATTCCCAAAAAGACTCATGGCTGTATTAGCTCAAAATGGTGCTTCTACTAAATACTGAGCAAAAGGTCTGAATACTTATGGCTGTGTGATATTACAGTTTTTATTTTTAATAAAGCTGCAAAAATTTTAACAATTCTGGTTTTTTTTGTGTCAATATGGGGTGCTGTATGTACATTAATGTTGAAAAAATGAACTTAAATGATTTTAGCAAATGGCTGCAATAAAAGAAAGATTGAAATATTTAAGGGGGTCTGAATACTTTCCGTACCCACTGTGTGCGTGTGTGTGCATGCTATATATGTGCCATTTTTTTTCTATATTTTTTTTCTGGTTGGGCTGGAACTGATTAATGGCATTTGCATTCATTTCAATGGGAAAAGAAGATCTGCGGTATAAGTGATTTGTGTTACAAGTGTAGTCACAGAATGAAATTATTAAACTCGACAACTGTAGCATATGTTTTTGGTTGCTCATAACCTTTTTTTTTTTAAACCCCATCATATTCTTTTATCTTCTGGCAAGGCCAGAATTGACAGTTTGTACCGTATGTGGACTGCATCCATGTGTTAACATGCGCTCCAGCCTCGTTGCTGGAAAGATACCTTTTATTTCCCAGTCTTTTCAGTAAAAAATAAAAAATAAAATAAATCAGACTATGTTTCTCCAGATCCTGGAGTTAGTGGATGTGCATCGTGTTTTATAAATGGTCAGCCATTCTTCCTCAGTTATCCGTTTTCTGAGCTGCTTCTCCTCACTAGGGTCGTGGGAATTTTCAATTCCTTTTTTCCATTTTTCTTTGATATAAAAAAAAGCAAAACATCCATCCATCCATTTTCTGAGCCGCTTAGGACTGAATTTTTTTGCCAAATATGAAGCAACTCAAAATCTTGGTCTCTTAATCCATATATCTATTTTATTAGTTTTTGTTTTTACATCCAATTGGTGACCTAATTTTCTCAGATCTTTTTGTGTTATTACATTCCGTACCTAAGTGTCTGTCATCCCTATTCTATATTTTTCCATCTTGCAAGATACTTACTGTTGCACAGATACATGATTTGATTTAAGTGGCATAGAAGTATTCCTTGAGGTTTGGCGAAGCCAGTCCTCATCTTTCTCTAGGGAGCTGCAGCGTATTGTATCTGGTTCTGGGTTTCTTTCCTCACAAATATAAACTTGGATATCCACCTCTTCCCACTCCATCAACTGCTTTTGTGGAATGATTATCTCTATCCTAGAACTGAAGTCCAGAATAAAAGATGGCCATCACTCCAAATCTCCAAGTTTTTTTTAAAAATTTATTTTGTTTTTTTTTGATAATTTGGATCAAATAGCCCGTTTCGTCCCCCTTTCCAAATGGAATCTTTTCAAGTTATATTTAATCTGAACCTTGTCTTTGGTTCCTGATATACAGATTGAGTGCAATTCACATATTCCTCATTAAATTCACATCTTTCCAATACCATATACAGAAATATTCAATTCACACCGTCAAAGGTGTTTTTGGCATCTATGCAACCAAAATTGCCCTTTCGCCATCACTTTGTATATTCCTTGTTGGTATGTTTTCAAAGGGTTTTGGTTCTTTATCTATTGCAAGTTGTTTTGTGGTTTTTGGCCTTGTTCTGTTTTTGGTGGTTTTATAGCTTTGGTTCATTGCAAGTACAGTAGAGCCCAGCATATTCTCAGTTCGGCATTCGTGAATTCACCTGAAAGAAGTTTTGGTAACCTAGCCTCAGTTATTCGCGGGATACTCCCCTAGTCCCAATTTCCAGTAAAATGGCAAAGAAAATGTTTAAAAATGCAGAGGTCAGAAGGTGAAGGTTGTGCCTACACACACGCTCACTCAGTCTGCTCCCAACTCATCCAATCACAAATTTAACGCCATCCGTGTTTTGTGATTGATAGTCAGCGGGAAAGCATCGATAAGATGGTGATGCCCACTCAAAAGACACAGTAAGTCTGGCATTTTAGTTACAACCGGCCATTTTGACTCGGTTACACTTTTCAAGACTGTTTTTTTTTTAAGCAGACCACAAAGCCAGTTCCACCAAAAAAACTGGAAATTTGATAGGCATGTCTATTATGAAGAAACTTACAAAACGTCTCAAGAAGCCATGCCCGAAAAGTAAGCCATTTTGATTTGAACCTGCCATTTTAAACTCGGTTCCAAGTGTCCTTCATTTCTGAACTCGTGCCACCAAATTTGAACCGCGTATACTAGACAGATGTACGACACGAAATGGACATGAATTTATCAGTTGGATGGAGTTTTTGGTGGCGTCTCCGCTCCCTCCTGCCCAGCAAAGTCACCACTGGGAGGCAGCCTGGCGGACCTTTCACAGGAGTATTACAGCACAGTCCGACGCGCCGATAAGCCTCCTGTTACGGCCTCTCGGGACGGTGCTGTACGGGGGTGGACGGGGGCCGTGTATTCTCCCGTGGCTGCGGGGAAGAGCAGCATAATGGCCGGGGCGCATCATCATCGCGGCAAGCTGAGAAGGCCTGACCTGTGACTGCGCTACTGTGCTCATTCCCACACGCCTTCAGCACGCCGCATAATGACACTTTTTGTTAGACAGGGAGGGAGGGCGAGAGTGACACAGACAGTGTAAAACATTTTGTTTGGGTTTCATCCACAGGGTTAGGGTTTAACGTTTGGGTTAAATTTTTTTGATTTTCAACTTGCGCTAAGGTTTTACACAGGAGTTAAGCTTTCAAATTAGGGTTTGAAGCCAAAGTTAGGGGGGCAAATTAGGGTTTCGAGATTGGATTTGGGTTTCAAACAAGGGTTATGGTTTCAAAGAGTCTTCAAATAACCTACCATGCATGTTTTTGGGATGTGGGAGGAAACCGGAGTGCCCGGAGAAAACCCACGCAGGCACGGGGAGAACATGCAAACTCCACACAGGCGGGGCCGGGGATTGAACCCCGGTCCTCAGAACTGTGAGGCAGACACTCTACCCAATCGTCCAACGTGCCGCCTAATTTATGAATGTTCCCTGAAAAAAAAATATTTTACCATGAGTTTAAACTCAACTCTTATTTATTATGTTGAGGTGTATATACAGGTGCATCTCAATAAATTTGAATTAAAAAACTTGTACTTGGAAAATGTATTATTTTAGTTCAATTCGAAAACTCAGATACAGTAGATTGACTACATTGAGTCAACTATTTTGTTTATTTTGATGATGTGTGAAACAATGAAACCCATTCTAACACTACAGCATAACATGGGACTTTTCCATTGGTGGTTTCATCTGTCCTGGTGCCAATTGCACTTGTGGACACCCTTATGCTTCAATATGGTGTTCGTTATGGACAATCCATGATGAGCACAGAAGTCCAATAACAGAACACGGCTCGAATTTTGATTGGGTGGGGGGCTAATATTGGTTTCAATATATTTGACATCTGACATCACATTATCACATTTTGTTATGCTCAGCATTGAGTGCAAGCATGCAAAGGCACTGGACCTACAGGTAGATATTTTTGTTCAAGATTTGGCCGACTACCGTAATAATTGTCGTCTTAAATTGGCTTAGAGAGCTTTGTGAATATGTCTGATAAATCCTGCTAATGTAGACTGTGTGAAAGACTGACTAAATATAGACTGTCAAATATTTATACTAAAAACTTTCAACTTGGAATTGTTGAGATTTGTTATTGCATAGGCTACAAGGACTGGGTTAGTGTTCAACATTAAGCTACTGTATGTTATTCATGTGATATGCATAAAACTTGACAGGGAATGAGGAAAATGAAATCTGAACTTGAAATGTGGGAGTGGGAGTGGGTTATAACCCCCACCCTTTTGACTGGTGTGGCAACAGACAATGTGAGCGGGTATCCCTATTAAATACAGAATGAAACTGAGAATGGTGATAACTGCTGGCTACTTAAATTTGTCGATGGAGCTCAGTATTTGTCTCCAAAATCACGTTTGACCAGCAGTCTATCCTGATGTGGTCTGAGCAGGCATACGTTTAGACTTTCTTTCTTTCTGCCACCAAATCGTCACTCCGCCGTGTCAAAGGACACACCCTCGTCGCATTGGAAAGCCCAGCTTGGCCCAGACCGGTCTGCCAAATTGACAAACATGCGCAGTGAGCCTTGCGCTTGCGTGTAAATCGGAATCCGCTGGCTATGAAAACTGAGCTCTTTGTGCATCTCCTCTCACCCACACACAACCTTTTAAAAAAAAAAAAAAAAAAAAAAAAAAAAAACCTGGGGGGAGCTCATCACAGCTTGGGAATCCCTGATGGCCTTTTCCAAACATTTTAAACCATGCAACCCCTTCTACAGGCAGACACTCGTCAATCCAGATTTGCCACACCCTGATCACCTTTCAAACATTTTGTGGAGCTAATAGGTCACACTTTTTGACTGACATGTAGCTAATGAGCCTTTTCGTAAAAAAGTGTTTTGAGCTGGACTGAATGTCAGAAGGGGTCATGTTGGTAAAGAAAATCATGCAAATTATTCAGGATACATGTACTTTATTCATATTGTTTGTATGCTTGTTTACATTTATACAAAAATAAAGAATACAGTAGAGTTCTCACCCAGAGTAGCAGCTGGGCATTCATCATCATCATAATCATAATAGTAATAATAATAATATGCCGGCGCGGTGGACGACTCGTGAGCACATCCGTCTCACAATTCGGATGTTGTGGATTCAAATCTGGGCTCTTGCAATCCTGTTTGGAGCTTGCATGTTTTCCCCGTGTCTGCGTGGGTTTTCTCCGAGTACTCCAGTTTCCTCCCACATTCCAAAAACATGAATGGTTGGTTAATTGAAGACTAAATTGTCCATAGGTGTGAATGTGAGTGCAAATGGTTGTTTGTCTGTACATGCCCTACGATGGGCTGGCCACCAGTTCAGGATGTATCCTGCCTCTCGCCCAGTCAGGGATAGGATAGAGCGCCCGCAACCCTTTTGAGGGTAAGCGGTCATGGAATGAATAGATAGATGAATATCAATATCTGCCTTTTTTGGTGAGCCAACCAGACTTATTCTGCAGCTCTTTTGATTGTCCCACCATGAGATTTAAAAAAAAAAAAAAAAAGCATTCAGGACCAGTAGGAACAATGGAATTCTGTAGATGGGCGAACGTTCTCGAAACAAATGCACCACTACATTTTCATTCATTCACAGCTTTTGTCAAAAGTCAACGTGTAGGTGAAAGACGAGCTCTGTCGCAACAAGGCGGGAGAAGCAAGGGCAGAATTGTAGCAGTAGCGTCTCTGGTCAGAACACTCCAGGATAAATGAGCTCTTTTTTTGCAGCAACAAATACGATACGATGCTCAGCTAACGACAAACCTGCAAAATGTACTGTATATGGGAAAGCAAACAAGTGGATTGCAAAGGCGAGCAAGAAATCCATTCATTGACAATTATGCCCATTGTGTGGACCTGGTTGTCCATTAACCCTCCTGTTATGTTTTGGGTCAAAATAACCCTTAGTGATGTATACAACTCAAGACAAAATATTTTTTAAAAATGGGATGAAACTTCTTATGCTGGCCTTGTTCTTGGTCGTTAAAAAAATTATGACAGCTTACCATGCGTACTGTATGTTGCTGGTCGTATGAACCCATTGTAAGGTGAATGGAAATATGTTTTTAAATGTAAAAAAAGGATGGAACTTCTTGTTCACTTCAAAAAAAGATATGTCACAGGTCAAATTGACCCATTGTAAGAGTTTACACTCAATACTCAATAAAAAAATATGTAAAACAACAGCAACATTGTTTTGGGTCAATTGACCGACTTCAAACTCAAGGAAGATATTTTTCAAATAAAAAATCTAAATCTTCTGATGGCTTTGTTCTTTGTAATTCCCCCCCCCCCCCCCCCCCCCAATGGTTAAACATGCATATATTGCGGGTCAAATTGACCCATTCTGAAGTTCTTGATCATTTGATTCTTATCAGTGGTTAAATATGCATTTACATTTTGTTAAGTTCTTGGTCTTTTTATGGTTAAACAGCCAGGGGTCGCATTAGCCCGTCAACATAATTGCTGGAGCAAAGAAACTAATGTAACAGGAAGGGTCATCACAATCACTTGAAGCAGGAAACAGGAGTTCAGAACATGATAAGATTCCGTCCAATCAAACAAAAGGCACAAAACTACAAGTGGACTTCCATTCAAAGAAATTCAAAGAGAACTTGATCCATTTGATTACAGTGTGGATGCTGCTGTCATGAGCAAGAAAACAATTGATTGTGATGATAGATACAGAGTAGCTGTCCCTTAAATCAACAGCAGCCTGATGTTTTGACGATACCTGAGACTAACATGGACAATTTTGAGTTAAATTGTTATTTTTATTTGTTAAATCTAATTTCATTTGTAATGAAACGTGTAAATTTGATTTTTAATGCAGCTTTAGTTTGAATTAAAGTCAAAATTAGGTGAATAATAACACTTTCATGTTTTGATGATCAACTTTGACTGATGATTTAAAAATATTTTTTGAAATTTTAATTGAACATAAAATATCATTCAATCATTATCAATCACATTTTTCATTTAGTTTTCCATCCATCCATCCATTTTCCGAACCGCTTATCCTCATGAGGGTCGTGGGCGTGCTGGAGCCTATCCCAGCTGACTCTGGGCGAGAGGCGGGGTACACCCGGAACTGGTCGCCAGCCAATCGCAGGGCACATATAAACAAACAACCTTTTGCACTCACATTCACACCTTGGGGCAATTTAGAATCTTCAATGCACCTACCATGCATATTTTAGGGATGTGGGAGGAAACCGGAGTACCTGGAGAAAACCCACGCAGGCACGGGGAGAACATGCAAACTCCACACAGGCGGGGCCGGGGATTGAACCCAGGTCCTCAGAACTGTGAGGCTGATGTGCTAACCAGTCGCCCGCCGTGCCGCCAATAAGCCGGTACCTGATCATGGACAATTTATTTTAAATTTAAGTAAATGTTAACTTTTTTTTAATTTTTAAATTAAAACTTTCATTTCAAATTTATTTACACAAATAAGAGTTGAAATGAGGCCAGTAAATACAATATACAATAAATATGTCATTTGTATGTTTGGCAATACCTGACACCATCATGGACAATTTTAAGTTAATAAGATTTTATGAAACATTTTACAATTTCTTATTTGTTTTAATTCAAATTAAATTAGTGCAGTAATTACTATTTTATTACATTTTGTCAAAATATTTGGAGTCCAAATTTGACAAATAATATTTAGTATACATGTGTTAATGTTTCTTTTAATTTTTAAATATAATTTATTTATTCTGTAACATTTTGAATCAATCAAAATGTATAGGCTTTGTCATGTAAGCTTTTTAAATTTCATTTCCATTACCCATTTTTAAATTAAAATCATTAAATATTTTGGATCGAAAGTAAACTTTTGACAAAATTCTATATGTTTCATCATGTTACTTTAACTACAATTTTGAGGCCAGTATTTGCCTACAAAATGTTGTGAATGTAGCATCTGTACTGTGTGTGAGTATCCCGACGGTGACTCATGCTTGTAGCCTTCGCGCAGTTCGCTTTAGGCAGATCAAGGACGCGCAGAGAAGTGGAAGCAAATGGATGGCTGGACGGATGAAGACGTCTGCTGTATGTTAGCCGCAAAGCAGCCTCCCAGAGTGGACGTTTTATAGGGTTAGCCTCTACTGGTGCTACGCTAATTGACGTAGCTTTTTGACTTTGACGTTAATCAGACCGTTGACTTGACTTGACCGTTGACGTAAGGCAAAATAAAAAAATAAAAAAAGGAGGATGCGCATGTTTTTTTGGTTTGTTTTTGTTTTTTTTAACCATGCATATCATTAGGCTTTGCTAGGCTAAAGGCGCAAACGAGCGTTCATGACTCTTTTAATGCGTTATCGTGTCGTCTCCCTTAGTTAGCATATCAGTGTAGCTTTGTGTTTGAATACAGTGGAACCTCCAAAGCGACAATCTAAGTCCAGCGAGCAAGCGTCAAAGGACTAATGAAGAAAAATATAACCAGGGAGTGACGCCTCATTCAAAAGCAGCAAGACAGCAGATGGCATAGTGGCAATAATGAAACGAAAGAGTGGTAGCAGCCACGCTCGCGCGACAACTGTCTTTGTTTCTTTAATGTCAAACCTCATATTGTTTTAGTTAACTTTATTTTTATACAACCCCAATTCCAATGAAGTTGGGAGAACAGAATACCATGATTTGCAAATCACATTCAACCGATATTTCATTGAATACACTACAAAGACAAGATATTTAATGTTCAAACTGATCAACTTTATTGTTTTTAGCAAATCATCATTAACTTCGAATTTTATGGCTGCAACACGTTCCAAAAAAGCTGGGACAGGGTCATGTTTACCACTGTGTAACCTTTCACCTTTCTTTGAACAACATTCAATAAACTTTTGGGAACTGAGGACACTAATTGTTGAAGCTTTGTAGGTGGAATTCTTTCCCATTCTTGCTTGACGTACAGCTTCAGCTGTCCAACAGTCCGGGGTCTCTGTTGTCGTATTTTACGGTTCATGATGCGCCACACATTTTCAATGGGAGACAGGTCTGGACTGCAGGCGGGCCAGTCTAGTACCCGCACTCTTTTTACCACGAAGCCACGCTGCTGTAACACGTCCATCTTAGATGAGCTCGGGCCCAGTTTCTGGGTGTTGATGATAAATGGCTTTTGGTTTGCATAGTAGACTTTCAAGTTGCACTGACGGATGTAGCGCCGAACTGTATTTACTGACATTGGTTTCCCGAAGTGTTCCTGAGCCCATGCGGTGATATCCTTTACACATTGATGTCGGTTTTTGAAGCAGTGCCGCCTGAGGGATCGAAGGTCACGGGCATTCAATGTTGGTTTTCGGCCTTGCCGCTAACATGCAGTGATTTCTCCACTGCGCAATTCACGGAAGCTCCTTTTATAGCCAATCATGGCACCCACCTGTTCCCAATTAGCCTGTTCACCTGTGGGATGTTCCAAACAGGTGTTTGATGAGCATTCCTCAACTTTCTCATATTTTTTTTCCACCTGTCCCAGCTTTTTTGGAACGTGTTGCAGCCGTAAAATTATTTGCTAAAAACAATCAAGTTTATCAGTTTGAAAATTTAATATCTTGTCTTTGTAGTGTATTCAATTAAATATAGGTCGAACATGATTTGGAAATCATTGTGTTCTGTTTTTATGTTTAACACAACGTCCCAACTTCATTGGAATTGGGGTTGTACTTCAGTTAATGATATATATAAACAGAGCTTAGGTTTTTATAGTTGTATGACTTAAAGAGCCTGTCAAGTGAATTTCAAAATACATTGTACTGTACATGTTTGAAGATAATTGCTGAAAACGAAGACTGAGAACTATGTAGTTCTTAATTCGGAAATATAATGTTAAAATGTCTTTCACCATTTCACTATCCCTGTTTTATTTGGGTGTGGCTAAAATGGCGTCAAAGTGACGCACTTAAGAGCCTGCATGAGTCGCCCCTCCCACACTATATAAAAACTTGCGCGCCTTATCCGCCGCGATTGCGATGTGCTGTTTGCTCCATCCCGAAAATGCATCATCCTTTCAGATAGTTCAGATAGGATATTGAAGCCTGATTTACTCAGTGATTTTTGTGATCATTCAAATTTGGCAGGGTTGTTAACAACAGTCTTCTCTGCGGTGTCAAATTTCCATGAGATATTTATTTTAACTTTACAGGGGCTTAACAGCTTTTATGACAGTTACAAATGTTAAAAGTGTTTATTTTATTATGTGATATTTGCATTTGTTCCTAAAGGCAAAAGTGTTTTGAAGGTTCCACTGTATGTGAATGTGTTCCTTTTCCCGATGTAATGTCATCTTTTCCCGCCCCGTGCCTTAACCCAACAGTCCGCGAACTACACAGCGGAATGAGTGTGCGACGCAAAGGTGCTCCTGGAGTGTGGCAATAAATAAATAGAGCATGCAAGCCCCACAAGGAGACTAAAATCGAGATGATGATCTTGAGGAATGATCTTGAGGGAAGAGGGGAGGATATCCAATGAGTGGAGGTAGTACGGGGGGTGTCGTTGGCGTGGTCATAATCCGGTTTTCTCTTCTTTCTGCTTAAAGTTTATGACAATGTCAGAAAGTACGGGAGAAGAAATATTGGGTGGGGACAGGGATTTCTAATAAGAAAATCTGTCTTTTTTTTCTTGTTGTTTTCTTACTCCTCGATGAATGAACACAGTCTTAAAGCAAAAAGGAAAAGCATATCCGTACAGTAGAACGGTCGGCGGTGGGTGGCGAGACCATACAAAGTGGTGATGCTTGGTGGCAAATGGAAGCAGAGGGAGCAGTCTTTGTTTCTTTTTTGTTTTTCTTTTTTTCCTCTATGGAATGTCATTTTCATCACCTGGAGAGCCACACACACGCAAACAAATATTATTAGAAATTAATGCACAAGACGAGTCAAATAAGACTGGCATAAATCACCCAAAATTTGCATAGGTGGAAATAAGACTATCCTAATTCTCAAAAGTTTTGCAGGTTAAAATAAGACCCAAATCCCATAAAACTACCATAAATAGCATAAAAGTGTCACTGGATCAAATTTATGATAAATAATGTACAGTTAAAAAAAAAAAAAAATCTTAAATCAGCTAAAATATATGCAGGTTCAAATAAGATTAACAGTAATTGTGCAGGTAAATGATGACATAAAACCGTAAATCTTCCAGAAATTGCCCAGATTATAAAATGACTACCATCAATCCCTCAAAAATTGTCCAGGTTCAATTAAATATACCATAAATCATCCAAACGTTGTGCAGGTTAAATTAAGTTTAGCATGAATCCAAGAAAGGTTACTCATATTACAATGAGATAAATCGCATACAAGTTGGGCTGGACCAAATAAAATTGCCATAAATCCCATAAAAATTCCACAGGTTAAAAAAAAAAAGACGATCCTAAATCCCCTGAAAGTCACACTGATTAAAATAAGATTACTGTAAATCCCTCAAAAATTGTGCAGGTTGAAATAAGACTACCATGACTCCCCCAAAATTTCAATTAAGATGACCATAAATGCTCCAAAAAATTGAGGAGGTTAAAATAAGACGACCGCAAAACCCACTAAAGTTGCGCTGGTTCAAATAAGGTTATCTTAAAGCATTTCTGGTTCAAAACAAGACGACCAGAAATCTCAGTAAAGTTGCAAAGACTAAAAAAAAAATACCATAAATCCCCTGTAGATGGCGCTGGTCTAAATAAAATGACCATTAATCCCTAAAAAAAAAAAAAAGAAATTGCGCAGGTTGAAATAAGACTATCGTAAATCTTCCAGACGTTGGGAAAATTAAAACATGACTACCCTAAATCGCACAAAGATTGCACAGGTTTAAACAAGACTATTGGGAGAACCACAAATTTAGATTTGTTCCATTGAGATTATTGTTAAAAAGTAAAACAAGATGAACGGAAATCCCTGCACAGGTTAGAACAAAACTACCGTAAAGCCCCTCAAAAAAACAACAACACAAGATTACCTCAAATCCCTTAAAAATGTTTATTGTTAAAACAGGATGACTATAAACACTTCAAACTTTACATTGGCTTACAGGTTTTAGACTACATTAAATCGACCAAAGGTTGTGAAGGGTAAACAAGACTACTGTAATGGCCACAAAACTTTTGAAGGTTAAAACAAGACGACTGTGAATAGCTAAACGTTTTGCTGGTTACAACAACACCTAAAAGTAATACGGGTTCATAAGGAGACGAATGAAAATGTATCAAAAGTTGCACTTGTTCGAAGAAGACAACCATAAATCTCTAGAAAGTTGTACAGGTTGAAATGAGACTAGTGTAAATCCCATAAAAGTAGTTCTGGTTAAAACGAGACGACCATAACGCTCCCAAAAGTTGTGCATCTTCAGACAGCATTACCATAAATGTCTCAATAAATGTCTCTCTCTCATGTCTCTGCCCTGCTTAAAACAAAACTACCGTATATCTCTAATATCTCTAAACAGCTGCACAGATAAAAATCGGACAACTGTAAATCCCTGAAAAGTTGTACTGGTTAAAATAAGACTACTCTATGTGCAGTTTGAAATGAGACTACCATAAATTCCATACAGGTTGTGCAATAAAAACAATAATTCAAATTAAATTAAAACAAGATTATCGTAACTCTCCCCCCTTAAAATTCCAGACGTTCAAATGAGACTACTGACACAAATGTGACAAAATAATGCAAATAGAGAGACAAAAATGTCTTACCAACTCAAGCAGTTGTAGGGTTCATTACACAGTTTCAATCATGTTCAACCTGTTTCTGGGTCAAGGAAAAGAAAGAAAAGAACAGTGTCAGATGGGACGGGAAGGATTGGGGTTTTCTTAACAAACGAGGAAAAAAAAACATACTTTTTTGTAATTTGGGGCTCTAGCGGGGATGCGCGCCCTTCTGTTCCCGCGAAGAGAACGCCTTCTCCGGGAGTCTGCGGAAAATCTTGGCTGTTCCGTCGCGATCTGAGCTGCTCAGGGCAGAGTGGAAAATCATTTTCAATACAGTAATCCAGTAAAACGTCCGCGTGATGTCTGCAGTGGTTCGAAGGCTGCTGGCTCTGCCGCAGTAAATTCCAGGGAAGCCATCGGCTACTAATTTAAAATAAAACAAATAAAAAGTGACAAGCATGACTCACCTTCCAGATGACCAGCAGGATGAGAGCCAGGAACGGAATAAAGAGTAAAGACAGGAGACTTCGCTCCACGACCTCCGGAAGCAGACGCGCTCCTTGGTCTGTGCGAAGCAACATCAAGAACAGCAGCAACATCAACATCAATCATGTCGACATCTTCGGCGTCATCACCGTCAACGAAAACAACAGCATAAACAACAAAAACGACAACAAAAACACAACACAATAAACAACATAAACAACGCCGTCCACAAACAACACAAAAACAATCACGACATCAGCGGCTACATCAACAACAAACGCAAACCCCAAACATCATCATCATCAACAAAGTCGTAATACATTGTAATACAGATGGAAATGAGCTTTTTGCTAAATCTGGAGCAAGCATCTCTTCATGTCTTTTGATATTGGTTAACGTAGGTGAACATTTTCCATAAACACGATATATATATATATATATATATATATATATATATATGAAACACTACTTTGAAGACCGAAACGTGACTTGAAATCAGAATTTGATTGCCTAACCGTTGTTTAAAACCCTAACCAAGGCTTGAAATCATATTTTGAAAACAGAATCCTCATTTGAAACCCTAGCACTAAACTAAACCTGGCTTGAAACCAAAATTGAAACCCTAACCCTTGTTTAAAGCCCTAACCCAGGCTTGAAACACTTACTTGAAAACCCTTACCCAGATTTGAAACCATACTTTGAAACTAACCCTAACTTTGACTTTTAACACTTCTTTGAAAACCAACACCTGTCTTAAAATCCTACTTTGAAACCATAACCCTGGATTCCTGTACAGGAAAAACAAAGTTTACCAGTAACCAGGGGAAACATCCGTTTGCGGCGGTTTGACTGGTTCGCACATCCGCCTCACAGTTCTGAGGACCGGGGTTCAAATCCCGGCCCCGCCTGTGTGGAGTTTGCATTTTCTCCCAGTGCCTGCGTGGGTTTTCTCCGGGTACTCCGGTTTCCTCCCGCATCCCAAAAACATGCGTGGTAGGTTAATTGAAGACTCTAAATTGCCCGTAGGTGTGAATGTGAGTGTGAATGATTGTTTGTTTATATGTGCCCTGCGATTGGCTGGCGACCGGTTCAGGGCGTACCCCGCCTCTCGCCCGAATATAGCTGGGATAGGCTCGGGCAAGCCCGAGACCCTCGTGGGGACGAGTGGAACGGAAGATAAATCACTGAATGAAAATCAGTTTGCGACTAACCCCGTGGACTCATGTCATATAAAAGATCTTCATAAGCACTTTCAGTTTGCCAGTATGTTTTCATGAAATGAAAAAAAATCACCCAAAAATGTTTTTTTTTTCGCTCGACAATGTCCAAAACCAATACTTTAACTTAATCTCACAAACATGATCTCATGATCATTTGGACGTGAAATGCTTTTATAACAGTTCCCCTGACTTATAAATCAGTTCCTGTTACATTTTTATATGTGACGGAGCGTAATTGTTCTGTCTCAGTCAACTGCTGACTTTTTACACAAGTATGGTTAATTCAGTTTCACTTTATCTTACTTCGCATGACAGGTTAAAAGGTTATAAAATGGAGCAGGCTATGGTGAGTCGCAAGGGTTCAGGACAACAAATCCATCATGAAGGAGGAACTTCAAAGCAAAGCGATGGGACCAAATGTCAAATCTGACCAGATCTGTCAAACAGACCAGCTGGAGTAGTTTCACGGCTACGCACTAACAATTGCACACACGCACGCGCGCGCACACACACACAAACACACACACACACTTCAAACATACTCATACACACCAGCTTGACATGCGAAGAACAGAAGAGACTGAAAAAAACGTACGTGTTTGGCAGTCGGTGGGCGCGTCACACTCTGAGCTTTTATTGCTGGAGGACAGCAATTCTAAAACAAGCAAAGACAAACAGATTTATAGATTTCAAATAAATATATGCACAGCGGTGCCGTGACCACGCTCGTTACGCAAAACACTTAAATCGCAAATCATTTTTTCCAATTGAAGTGAATGGAAATGCCAATAATCTGTTTCAGCCCCCCGTAAAAACAACAAAAACAAATTGTAATGTATGTTTTGATTAGATAAAATAACACTTTATAATAGTGTACTCAGTAAAAGCATACATTAATGACATTGTTAAATAGAATGTAAAAAAACTGAAAAAGTTAATGCCACAATTTTTCCCCTTCAATTCAATGGACATTGTGCTGGTTCTTCTGGTGTGCTTTCCTTGGCCACCTGGAGGCGGTATAACACAGACATAGAGACATGAAAAATAGTTTCACAACTGACTCAGTAGGCTGCAGTAATAGTCATTTTTCGCAAAGGATAAGGAATATATGCCTGCGAGTATTGTAGTATTGTCTGTCTACATGGGTTTGTGTTCAAATATCCGTTGCTTAAAGGGTTATAACACTGAGACACTGATGCTATTGGTTACAAGCCGTCTATGGAGTTTTGCATTGTTTACAGAGTTATCCCAAAGAAAAGCTATGCGATTGTTTTAAATACACAACATTTACCGGTAATTCTCTTTGTTTTATGTTTTGTTTGAAGTATTTAAAGTGGGAGTGGCAATAGTCAGCTTGAAGCCTCTTTTTTGACAAATTGAAGAACTGCTAACGACTGCTTTTTGTGAAGTGAGTTGAGTTCACTGCCACCATACAGAAGAATTCGTATCGCAAGTCAAAGCAAAAAAAAAATAAAAGTCAGTCGCTTGAGGGTTAGTATCTCAAAAAACTCGGGAAACCAGATCATTTATGAGGAGGCTTCACATATGTC
Source organism: Phycodurus eques (assembly GCF_024500275.1). Lineage (NCBI taxonomy): Eukaryota > Metazoa > Chordata > Actinopteri > Syngnathiformes > Syngnathidae > Phycodurus > Phycodurus eques. Next base: position 26,808,723 of record NC_084529.1, read on the forward strand.
GTCACTCGAGGGAAGTGGGGGGGAAAAAAGGAGCTCTCCTTGCCACATGTGAACGTTTATTGTAATGCCGTCGCATGTGGGCAAGGGGAGCCAAAGTCGCCCTCGCACTTTCAACCATTTATTGAACGGGACAAATAGTCAATGGCACAAATACAAAATGAGAACACTCACAAGTAGCTGCAATAGAACAGACTAACCGGCCATGATCCTGACATCACTCACTAGGCCACGCCCCTTAAAAGCACACATACACCTTGTTGTGACTTTTGACTTGTATGCAGAAATTGGACTTCATAAAACCAGTTTATTTCTTTATAATGTCAATTATTATTGTTAATTTGTTTTTTAAATCATAGTGGTACTTTTGTTTATTAACAACACAACCAAAAATCTGTGGTGTTTTTTTTTGGGGTGGTCTGCAATAGATTAATGACATTTCAATTAATTTCAATGGGGAGAAGTGATTGGAGACACGAGAAAATTGACTTGTAAGCTTGGTCACAGTTATGCTGTCAGTAGTCACAGATGTAAAACAAAAATGTTCATTTCACTCCAACATACGTATACCTTTCAATAGCAAAATCAGAGAAACTGGTGTTGCAGTGTTTCCAGAACTGTACGTGTATACAGTATTGACAGTCGATGATTTCCTCAGCTGTGAATCCATGAAGGTGTGAAGACTGTGACACATTTGTACGCGTTAGCGTTTGACGCCGCAATGCTAGGAATACTTGTGTGGACTAACTAGGGAAACGTCAACATTTTATTTGGCCGAGACAATGTTCCACTTCTTAAAATAACTTTCCCACACAGCCGAGAAGCACTCGTTCAAAGTTCAACACAAAATGTTCTGGAAAAATATGCCTCCAAAAAGTCAAATCGAGGACAATGACAGAAAATATCAACAGATTTCAGATCAGTGAGCAGCTTCGGGATTAGCTGGCTATTTTTGTGTGTGTGTTTGTGAGGCCGCGACAGATGCGTACCAGTGAGATGACGACCATAAAATTATAGATACAGTCATAATATGAAAAAAAAATAAGAAAGTCGAAAAGTCCATGACGAGTGGTCATTTTACAGGGATTAAGTAGCAAACGTATGAAAGCTTCTTGTTCATGTTATGAGAATAAAGTTGAAATTATGAAGATAGACATTTTTACAGGAAAAAAGTCCCAGTACAAATGGAGTTACAAGAATAAAGTGGTACAAAAATAATAAAGTTGCAATATTACACCCAAAAGTTGTAATGTTACAACAGTAAAGTCGTAGCATTATTAAAAGGTTAATAATATTCCTAGAATAAAGTCATACTATTGCAAAAAAAATTGTTATATTACAAAAAAAAAGATGTAATGTTACGAATAATTTTGTGACAAGAATAAAGTGATACTATAACGGGAAAAAATAAATGTTACAGAAATAAAGATGCAAGAGCAGAAAAACATTGTAGCTTCGCGAGAATCAAGTTGTAATATTACAACAAAGAATTTTACATTACAAGAATAAAATTATTATTATTATTATTTTTTCATATTACAGAATTTTTTTTTAAAACAGCCAGTTTACAAGAATGAAGTCATATTCCGGCAAAAATTCTAATCTTATGAGAATAATGTTGTATTACAGAAAACAATTCACATTATGTAAATAAAGTCTTAATGTAATGTGAGAATAGATTTGTAAAAGCTGCAGTATTAAAAAAAAGTTGTAATGTTACGGGAAATAGACAAAATAAAACAAATATTCTAATAAAAAAACCTTTAAAATTTAAAAAAACAATGTTAAAAATTAAAAATGTAATACAATTTAGTTGTATTTTAATAAAGTTGTAATATTACGAAAACACTTGTAATGTTAAAATGTTAAAAAGGTGCAGTATTATAAAAGAAAAGTCATAATATTATGACAAAAACGTTATGTTACAGAAAAATGTCACAATATTCCAAAAATCATCATTATAAGAAGAAAGTACAAATAATATAAAAATGTTGGAATGTTAGACAATGAATAGGTAATATTGAATGAAAATTGCAATATATATATATTTTTAATGTTTACCCAAAGAATGAACTTGAGAGATGAACGGAATAAATAGTAAAGACGGGAGACTTCGCTCCACCACCTGCGGAAGCCCAAAAAGTAATGAAGTTACCAGAACAAAATTTTAAAAAAGGATAAAAAATTTTATGTTATGGGAAAAAATCCACAAAAAAAGATTTCACAAGAAAAAAGGTGTAATATTATGAAATAAAAGGTGTACTAATTTGTAAATATTTTGCAATGTTAGGAGGTTTTTCTTTTTTTGTACTATTACGGACAAAAAGCAATATTGTAACAAAACAACTGTACTTTTTGATCAGCATCTACAGGCATAGGCGAGCACATACCTTTTAAATATTGTTCTGTTTGCATGGGGGGCGTGGTGGGGCAGGGAGGCGGCTCGCAGTCGTCAGAGTCGTCTCTGTGCTGTGCGCTCGCCAGGAAGTTGGACACAAACTCAAAGTATTGCTCCGTGGGCCACCGCTCCTCGTGGAAGTGGCACTCAAAGTCGTACATGACAGCTTCCTGCTCAAGCAAAAAACAAAAAACAAAAAAACTCACATTTTTTTTACATTTGACTTTTTTTTTGTTATGACACTTGGGGGAGGTCATTTGTAGATGAATTAAAAAAAAGAAAGTTAAAATGTGCATGTAAAATCTATACATTTTTTAAATGCATTACATTTACTAAATTGAATTTTTATTTTAATAATAAAATAATTGTCCATTCTCATTTTATTTTTTTGTATATTATGTATAATGAAATTTGACTCAACAAATTATAAAATGTTGAAAATAGTAAAAATAGCTACGCAAAAATACTGTATGTAAAAATAAATAAATAAAAAATAAAAAGTTAAATTTAATACAAAAATGTATTAATTGGAATATTTATAATTACAGTCTTTGTAACCAATATTTAATAAAAAGGAAAAAAAAGAAAACATTTTAAGGTCGGTAAAATAGTTTATTTTGACAATAAAATAATACGTTGATTTTTAATGTCATTAACAAATCATTTAATTAGAATTAATTAACCAGTTAAAAAATAAATATGCTAAACGATATGCTATCAAATTCTTTATTCACTAATATCATTTTATATGATCATAACAAAAGAATTAACCAATAATTTAATGAGAACACTATAATTATAATAAGTATATATAATATATATTATATATATATAATAATTATTATTAATAATAATAATTATTATTAATAATAATAATTTATTCTCATTTTTTCTTTCCTGGGATAGGCTCCAGCACATCCGTGTCCCTAGTGAGGATAAGCGACCGGAAAATGGATGGATGGATATAATTAATGTAATTATAATTAACTTAACCCATTATTCATTAAAATAATTTGTTTAAATATATTTTGAAAATGGTTTATTTTACAAATATTCTCTATTGTATTTAACTGTTAAATGTGTATGTATGCAGTTGTTTATTTTAATATTTGTTTTCTTTTATCATTTCAATTAATGAATTAATCAGTTATTTATCAAATAAATTTTGCAGGTAAATGTATTCACAAAGTTATTTTCCCAGTATTTTTTTTGCTTCATTATTTACAATACATCAATTAAACGACATTTAATGAACTACAATATCCATCCATCCATCCATCCATTTTCTGAGCCGCTTATCCTCACAAGGGTCGCGGGAGTGCTGGAGCCTTGAACTATAATACAAATAGTTAAATACACACAGTATATACAAAAATAGAATAAAACAAATCAGAATAAATAGATTTGAATGACCAGTTCTCACCACGGAGCCCATGTTGAGCCGTAGCTCTTGGAGCATTTGTATAAATATGCTAATGTCTTTTCTGTTGGACGAAATGTTGCCAAACTTGTGCGCTAAGTCTTGTAAACTCTCCTCCAGGTAGAAGACGTTGAGCTTGACCCAGCACATCCCACCCTGACAACGCACACACACGCGCACACACACACAAATCAACAAATGTCAAAACATGCATGGAACATTTTCACATAATATTAAAACTTTGTATAACATGACAACATTTTTGGCTATTACTCCTTGACTTTTTATTACGACTTTGTTGTCGTGACTTTAAAACTTCCCAATGTAATATTATAGTTTACACATTACAACTTTTTATTCCACTTTTTAAGGTAGTATTCCAACTTTGTTCTCATGACATTACAACATTTCTGTTAATATATTCAGATTATTCTCTTATTATGAAACATTTTCAGTGTAATATTATGATTTCCTTTTGTCGTAACAGTACAAATGTTTTTCTAATATTAGTGCTTGGTTCATATTACAACTTTTCAACGTGATATTAAGACTTCGAGCTCCTACCATTGCAACATTTTATACATAAAAAAGTAGAATATTACAACTTTGAGCTTGTAATATTACAATATTTTATACGTCAATTGCAACTTTGTTCTCAAAACATTACATTTTTGTTTAATATTATGACTTGATTTATTAATGTTACATAATGTATTATATTACATATGATTTTTTGGCTAAATTGTTTTTCTTAATATTAGTATGTTCCTCTTATAACATTACATCTTTTCAACCCTAGTATTATGACTCTTCACTCATAACATTACAACTTTTTTTTCTTAATATTCTGACTTTATTTTCATATCATAACTTACATAATTATTTTTATTGTCATAACATTACACCTTTTTGTCTTGAAGTTGTAGCTTTTTATTCTCTCAATTCTCTCTTCTGAATATTACGTCTATTCCTGTAAAATTAAAACTGAAAAATTATTACTTTTGTTTCATAACATCACAATTAAAAACATTTTAACATTACATTTTTTTATATTACAACAATATTGTCTTAAAATTGCAAGTTTTACTCATAACTTTTTCCCTTTTTCCCTTAATATTATGACTTTATTCCCATAAAAATAAAACTTTTCACAGTAATATTACTTAGTTTCCTTATTCTTGTAACATTTGGGAACTCTTTAAAAATACCATGACTTTATTCTCATAACATTATAAGATTTCAGAATATTATTTCTATATTCTTGTAACATTACAACTTTTTAACATAACATCATGACTTTATTCTCCCAACATGACATCATATTAATGTAGTAATACTGTATGTCTTTATTCTCGTAGCTAGCCATCCATCCATCCATTTTCTTTACCGCTTATCCTCACTGGGGTCGCGGGCTGCTGGAGCCTAACGCCAGCTACCTCTTTTTTTTTTTTTAATTACTCTTTTGTGAATTTATATTTTTTTATTCTCAAAACATTAGAATTTTATCATGATACGACTATTCTCCTAACATTCCAACTTTTTTCTGAACTATTCTTGTTGCATTTCAACCTTTTTTTGTGGTATCCTTTTCATGTCATGTGAATTTTTCTGCCTTTTGGCAACGTTTGCATCACACGTGCCAACATTTGACACAAAGCTGTCCGAGAACTTTCAAGTCACCAAATGGTTTCACTGAGGGGAAAAAAAAAAGGTCTTACCTCTTCTTTTGGAACGTAATGTACAGGAATTTTGTAGTCTTTGGGAATATTATGCTTCTGTGGAAAGGCAACAAGAAACAGACAATGTGAATGTTAAAACACAACTGAGCGTTAAACAAATGGAAAGGCAGATTATAAGGCAGTCAAGCGGATTTCTTTTGAAGTAACAAATGCCAAAGCCTTTGTCCAACTAATTACTGTACTGCACTTATTATGTTGAGGCTTGGTGGCTGCTATAGGAACAATGCACAGTAAAAATCCAGATGTTCTTTGTCAACTGTGTATCCTCAAAGTAAGATTCTAAACTTGCAACTCTCATGGACAGCAGTTTGTACTTTATTTATTATTTTTTTTTTTTAAATGCTTAAAAAGATGTAATGTTACAAGGATAAAGTCATAGTTGGAATTTCCTCAGAATAAAATCAAATTATTTGGAAAACAGTTATGATAGAAAAGGCTATATAATGTCGACAATAAAGTTACACCTTTACCAAACAAAAAGGTTTACACTAGAAAAGCCAGGGTTTTCTTACTCCTGCTGCAATGCCTCGAGGACAGCCCAAAGGCTCGGGGTTTTAAAATTAACAACTCAACGGCCTATAATTGGCCCCCTTTCTTTTGTAAATGTGGCCATTTTTGCCAGATTAGCGGTACACAGACGTGACACGCTGATTGTCTAACAGGGACATCGGAATGTGGTCGTCCACAAGAATGCTCAGCTTGAAAAAAAGAAAGGTCTATCAAAGGTTTTGGTCAACACCACCTTGTGTGATGTTGAAAATAGCATAGGCAAGATCCATCCGTCCATCCGTCCATCCATCCATCCATCCATCCATCCATCCATTTTCTACCGCTTATCCGAGGTCTGGTCGCGGGGGCAGTAGCTTTAGCAGGGACGCCCAGACTTCCCTCTCCCCAGCCACTTACTGCCGGATATGCGGACCAAAAACTGACTCCAGTCGTACAGGGACCGAACAGCCCGTAACAGGGGGGTCGGTACCCCATACTCCCGAAGCACCCCCCCACAGGACTCCCCGAGGGACACAAGTCCACAAAACACATGTAGACTGGTTGGGCGAACTCCCAGGCACCCTCGAGGACCCTGCCGAGGGTGTAGAGGTGGTCCACTGTTTCACGGCCAGGACGAAAATCACACTGCTCCTCCTGAATCTGAGATTCGACTTCCTGACGGACCTTCCTCTCCAGCACCCCTGAATAGACCTTACTGGGGAGGCTGAGGAGTGTGATCCCCCTGTAGTTGGAACACACCCTCCGGTCCCCCTTCTTAAAAAGGGGGACCACCACCCCAGTCTGCCAATTCAGAGGCACTGTCCCCGATGCCCACGTGATGTTGCAAAGGCGTGTCAATCAGGACAGCCCCACAACATCCAGAGCCTTTAGGAACTCGGGGCGAATCTCATCCACCCCCGGAGCCTTGCAACCGAGGAGCTTTTTAACCACCTCGGTGACCTCAACCCCAGAGATAGGAGAGCCCGCCTCAGAGAACCCAGACTCTGCTTCTTCATGGGAAGGCGTGTCGGTGGAATTGAGGAGGTTTTCGAAGTATTCTCCCCACCGACTCACAATGTCCACGGTGGAGGTGAGCAGCGCCCCATCCCCACTATACAAAGTGTTGGTGGTGCGCTGCTTTCCTCTCCTGAGACGCCGGATGGTGGGCCAGAATTTCCTCGAAAACATCCGGAAGTCTTTCTCCATGGCCTCACCGAACTCCTCCTGTACCCGGGTTTTGCTTCAGCGACCACCAAAGTTGTATTCCGCTTGACCAGCTGGTACTCATCAGCTGCCTCAGGAGTCCCACAGGCCGAAAAAAGCCCGATAGGACTCCTTCTTCAGCTTGACGGCATCCCTCACCATTGGTGTCCACCAACGGGTTTGGGGATTGCCGCCACGACAGGCACCAACCACCTTACGGCCACAGTTCCGGTCGGCCGCCTCAGCAATGGAGGCGCGGAACATGGTCCACTCAGACTCGATGTCCCCCGCCTCCCCCAGAACATGAGCAAAGTTCTGTCGGAGGTGGGAATTGAAACTCCTTCTGACAGGGGATTCTGCCAAAAGTTCCCAGCAGACCCTCACAATACATTTGGGCCTGCCAGGTCAGACCGGCATCTTCCCCCACCATCGGAACCAACTCACCACCAGGTGGTGATCAGTTGACAGCTCCGTCCCTCTCTTCACCCGAGTGTCCAAGACATGCGGCCGCAAGTCCGATGACACGACCACAAAGTCTATCATCAAACTGCGACCTAGGGTGTCCTGGTGCCAAGTGCACGGGTGGACATGCTTATCCTTGAACATGGTGTTCGTTATGGACAATCCGTGATGAGCACAGAAGTCCAATAACAGAACACCGCTTGGGTTCTGATCGGGGGGGCCGTTCCTCCCAATCACGCCCTTCCAGGTCTCACTGTCATTGCCCATGTGAGCATTGAAGTCCCCCTGCAGAACGACTCTCCAGCACCCCCTCGAAGGACTCTAAAAAGGGTGGGTACTCTGAACTGCTGTTTGGTGCATAGGCACAAACAACACCCGAAAGCGGAGGGAGGCTACCCTCTTATCCACCGGGGTGAACCCCAACGTACAGTTCCCGAGCCGGGGGGCAATAAGTATACCCACACCTGCTCTGCGCCTCTCACCGTGGGCAACTCCAGAGTGGAAGAGAGTCCAACCCCTCTCAAGAGGACTGGTACCAGAGCCCAAGCTGTGTGTGGAGGCGAGTCCGACTATATCTAGTCGGAACTTCTCGACCTCAAACACCAGCTCGGGCTCCTTCCCTGCCAGAGAGGTGACGTTCTACGTCCCTAGAGCCAGCTTCTGTAGCCGGGGATCGGATCGCCAAGGTCCCTGCCTTCGGCCACCGCCCAGCTCCCACTGCACCCGACCCCTATGGCCTCTCCCACAGGAGCTGACCCCATGGGAAGGGGGACCCACGTTACCCTTTCGGGCTGTGCCCGACCGGGCCACATGGGCGCAGGCCCGGCCACCAGGCTCTCTCCTCCGAGCCCCACCTCCAGGCCTGGCTCCAGAGGGGGGCCCCGGTGACCATCATAAGGGGTCTTTGAACCGTGCTTTGTCTGGTCCCTCACCTAGGACCTGTTTGTCATGGGTGACCCTGCCAGAGGCATAAAGCCCCAGACAACTTAGCTCCTAGGATCATTGGAACACACAAACCCCTCCACTACGATAAGGTGACGGATCAAGGAGGGGCATAGGCAAAATGATGATTATTTTCCACAAAATAATGGCGAAACAGTCAGCAGGCCTCCCTCCTATTTCTTCCGTAGTCCATATTCAAGTGGGCTTGTGGAAAACTGCCATTGAAATTTTGATTTTTCAATATGGTTTTATTTCATTTATTTTGAAGTTTTTTTATTGCGGTACGTTTTTATATTTTTCTTGTGTGTATATGAATGGTATGTGTATGTTATACATACATACTTTTTTCTTTTTTTATAACCATGCAGCACTTTGTGCGACTGTGGACATTGTAAGTGTGTTATATAAATAAACAGTGAAAATCCTGGTGAAAACAACAAAATAAGAAAATAAATTGAACACAATGCTGTGAGAAACGATTGTCCACTAGTTCTAAACCGCTACCTCTCTCTTGTTACATTACAACACACTGATTTTGATAGATATGACTGGCTGCACGCTAACACAACACTGCATACTTTTTGTTTGATACATGTCATGACAGATACACACCCAGATCTCCTTATAAACATAGTTACATTACACTTGGTCGCACGGACACAACAAACGCACAAAATATAAACACAGGGTACGTTCGGAAATTCAGTCCGACGCTCTCACCGTGCCCCGAGATTGTGGCACTCAGAGACAGAGTGAGCTCCATTTTCAATAACTTTACTAATGAACGTGTTGGCTATTCGCAGGGATACGTCAGTAACGATAAATTATATGTTTCTAAAAAGGTCAAGGTCTGTATCTGTACTGGGATGTATCAAACAGAAGTGTATGCAGTGTTGTGTAAGCTTACAGTCCGCTGGTATTTGCTCGGACGCCACAGGGTGGAGTTTCCATTCCGGTAGCCGTTTTTCCTTTCCTTTCCGTAACAAGGAACAAAGCAACAACAATGGCGACCGTGGAACAGTGTCTGCTAGAACAAATGGACCTAGATGATCAGATGATACGTTTAGTTATGCTGCAAAATCGATTGAGAAGGCGGCGGCGTAGGTGCTATGTGGAACCGGGAGGAACGCTGATTACATCATCACAGCATGTGACTAAAACGGACCAATCACGAGAGATGATCTCCGCGGCATTCTACGCGCAGCAACTATTTTTGCCGTGTGCGCGTCACGCTACGCAGAGGGGCCGGGCGGACCAATTCGAGCCAAATGTCTGGGCTTTGGGCATTCTAGTGTTAATATGAAAATGCAGAAGTCATATGACAGAAAAAGGTGTAATTTTATGGGAAGATGTCATAAAATTAAGAAAAAGATTATGGTGAAAGGTCACTGTATTATTGAAAAAAGTTGTCAAGCTACTGGAGTAAAGTCCTAACATTATACACAAAAAGCTGCTGATTGTGGAATGAAGTTAGAATTTTTTACAAGAATGTGTATAAACACATGCACACACACAACCCCCCCCCCACAAACACACACATATATATAGGTATATGTATTATATGAATATGCTGTAATAGGATGAAAATGAAATAATATATTTTTTTTAAAGTTGTAATCCAATTAGAATAAAGTACAAAATATACGGAAAAACCATGTAATGTTTATCAGGAAAAATTTGTCACATTTTTAAAAGTTACGTTAGGGGCAATCACCTTAACATTACCAAAAAAAGTTCTACCATAAGTTGCAGTACGAAAGACGTAATGTTACGAATTTAAAGGTGTAATATTGGGGGAAAGAATAGTGTAATGTTCAAAGAATAACTTTGACATATTACGGGAAAAATGGTGTTAAGTTAGTGGTTTGCATGACAGATTTACTTTATCTAGCTACAAATTGTAATGCAAATGTACAGTATGGATGCTGTTTCAATGGACCATAACATGGGTATGTAAGAAAAGTAGGCTATCATTGGAATCGTTTTGGATCGAAGCAGCATTTGTTCTTACCAAAATTGAGAGTCTCGACACGTCATCTGTCACTGGGTTGACGTCAAATTTACTTGAATGCACCCCGAGCGTGATCAGCAGCAGTAAATGGACAAAGACGCGTATCCGAATCTAACAAAAACACAAAAAACAACAAGTTAATAACAACTTAACAGTCATATGTGCTGGGAGTCCATTCCTATGGAATTTTCCAATTGTAGGAAAAGAGTACTGCCTATTCTTAGAAAGGAAAATAAATATCAGGCTTTCTCATTCTGTGACTGTTACTGTTTTATGACAATAAAGTCGTAAGATTCCAAAACAAATGTTTTAATGTCACAAGAATAAAGTCATAATAATACAAAAAAGGTTAGAACATTACGAGAATGACGTACCGGTAATAATATTGTGCGGAAAAAGTCGATATTTTAAGAGATTAAAGTCACAATAATACGAGAACAAAATTTGCGATGTTGGTAAAAAAAAAGTCCTAATTTCAAGAGAAAAAAGAAATAATACTGCAGAAAATTAAGATTTTGTAATCTTTTGAGAAGATATAAAATTATGAAAAAAGTTATAGTTAGAATATAGTTTACATTTTGTGAGACAAAAGTTCAAATATTACAGAAAAAAAGTTGGAATGTTTCAAGAGTAAAGTCAGGAATATTACAGAAAAAAACTTTGAATACTATGAGAACAAAGTTGTTTCACTAAATGTACCTAATGCTGGACAAAAAAAGTAATACCGTCACAACAAAATGTGTACCATGTACAGTAAAGTTGTAACATTACCCAAAAAATTGAAGTGTGGGAATAAATGAGTATTATTTTAAAAACTGCCACAATTCTTGGAGAATAAGGTCACAATAATATGGGAAAAAGTTGTAATGCCACGACAATAAAGTGGCGATACTGTAAAGTAGCAAAAATTAAATACGGGAAAAATTTGTCACGCGACAAGAATACAGTTGTAATATTACGGGAAAAGTTGTAATGCTGTGAAAATATTTTTGTGAGATTGCGGGATAAAGTTTTCATTTTTTACGAGAATAAAGTTGTAACGTCATGAGAATAAAGCAACATTACAGTAAAATTTGTGCTATATATAATGAGAAAAAAAAAATCCAAATATTCATAAAAAAAGTTCCGATACAATGAGAATCAAGTAAAAATATTTTGGAAAAATTTAATACTATGAGAATTAAACGGTAATTTTATGGAAAATGTGACTTTACGAGAAGAAAGTAGCAATATGGAGTCACAATTCTTTGAAAATAAAGTGGTAATCTTGCAGAAACAAAAGTGTAATGTTACGAAAATAAAATCTAATTACAGTGGACCCCAGATTTAAAAATCTAATTTGTTCCATGACTCCGTTCACGGACTAAAATGTTTGCAAACCAAGGCAATGTTTCTAATGTAACAAGGCAGAAGTGAGGGTTAGGCACAAAAACCTCACACCCCGCATTCCAGAATTGTGGAATTCCTGTTCACACAGGCGTTGTCCTGCCTCGGGAAATTGTCCCGGTCGATTTTCTTCCCCGATTTCATGTCTGTGCATCGGTACTACAAAGATCTGCGATTTATCCGTCTGTGCTTTTCACAAAGAACACAACAGGCATGTCGAAAGAAAGGCCGATAGTGGTGCTCAAGCACATGCCCTTTTCCCCTGGATGAAAAAAGTGCCTCATTTTTTTTTTTGTATCATCCATATTTAAAGAATAAAAATGACCCTTTCTCATCAATTCCCCACAAAAGCATTTTGACATTTGACAGGCTGAACAATTTGAATTGTTGTGACAATTGTGGCCCTCACTGATCGAGCACAAGCTCTCTCCTTGCCCCTTCCTCCTCTTCCACTTACAGCTTATGTCGTACTGAGTGCCAGAGACACGCCATCCTTCAAGTAGATCATTAAATTAGTGTCTGGTGTGAGGCATAAAATAGTTGTCAGATGGCAAAAATTGCTTTCAACGCAAAACTTCCCACCCATCTGTTCCGAATATCTTTTCACAGGTGCTGTCCTCTGTTACCACTTATGGGTGGACTACAACTCCCCAGTCCATGTTGGTACCATTCCCACAGAACAGCGACAGAAAAAAACAACCACGAAAAGACGGCTTTGACAGAGAGATCAAAGCAGAGAAATTCCAGGGTCAATATGTATTTAAGTACCACCCCTGAAACCAGAAACCTTTACAGGTCGAACCCTGATTTTTTTATTGGGGTAGCTGGGAAATAGGGCTGAAAGGTCCCGGTTTCAATAGGTAAGTGTAACATACATTACATTCAAACATTCAAACCTTTTCTTTCTTAAGGTCAACACTTACCAACAATCGGGCCAAAATTCTAGCATTTTTCCCTCCCTTGTGATCAAAGTCAGCAAAGACCCAATCGTTGGATGTCTCTGGAAGACATCCTTAGAGATCATCCTGTGGTGTGTTAAGAGCGATTTCTCAACCCTGACCTGCTGTTCAATATTCCTGAAAACCTTATGCGTGCCATCAAAACTGAGTCGGGCTGAGTCACAGACACATTGTGATGTGAAACGGAACAATAGTCAACCAGGAGGCCAGGAAGTACAACTCTCATAAGTTCATCCATTTTCTTTGGCGCATATCCTGATTCGGGTTGTGGGTGAGCTGGAGCCTATCCCAGCTGAGAAGCAGGGGACTGGTCATCAGCCAATCCCAGGGCACATATAGACAAACAAGTTTTTGCACTGGCAGTCACACCTTTAGACAATTTAGGGACTTGGATTAACCCAAAATGCATGCAAGCCGGCGTACCGGGAGAAAACTCAGCAAGCACTTGGAGAACATAAAAGCCAGGGATGTGGAGTAACGCAGTACAAATACTTTGTTACGATTAAGGATGTCTCGATCCGATCATGTGATCGAAAATCGGGTGGATCACGTGATTTGCAGCTGATCGAGAGCAGGTGAAAAAAAATCGGTTTTATTCATTTTCTGACATTTAAATGTCAGAAAATGAATAGAATAGAACCGCCAAATAGAACCGCAAGAGCTTCATTTTATATTAAACAATGTTACTTTTCAGGGTATTTTTGGTACCGGTATAATACAAGTGACTGAAAGAGACACACAGTGTGTGTCTGTGTGTGTTTGTGCGTGCGTGACACACACGCACAAACACAATCTCTGCCCTCCCTGAGCGTGCTTTCGACTTTTTAATGACACCCCAGGTGTAGTTTACTGTTAAACTAAGCAACAAAAAGAATTACACATGATGTATATTTAAATACAAGACAGACGTGAGAAATTTAGATTTAAATTTAAAATTTAAAAATCGCCATCTTAATGCTAAGAGTGAATGGAAACCCCCATTGACAGGCTAGCTAGAATTAGCATTAGATCACAGGTGGGATTTACCTTCGAATAACAAATATTTATACACAAACTCCATAGTAACACATATAGAAAGGTAATATAACAATAATCTTCTTTTTTTCTATTTTTTTCTTTTTTTAAACTACGAAGGTGTAGCTCCATCGCACCACACCGCCCTTACGAGGCCAAGGCACGCACAGCAGGAACAGCAGATACAGCCCCCCCCCCCCCCCCCCCACGACTTTCTGACATGAAATCAGACTGAAATTTTCCTGTTTTAGGTCAATTTGGATTATCAAAATTATTTGCATTTGCTAACTATACATTTCACCCCCTATATTTTAATATGATTATTTTACTTGTTACAAATATATTAAAAGTTGAGTTTTGGCACATTTTTTTTTAGTTATCGTTACTTGAGTATTTAGTTTTCGGATGACTTTTTACTTTTCTCCATCTATTTGACAATAGATATCTGTACTTTCTACTCATTCCTTTGTCAAAATAGGCTTGTCACTTTTTTCAACCTTGGTTGATGATGAAACATAAAACAAATGGAGAGCGCTAAGATCAACTGTAGTTGGATTCTTGTTATAAGGGAGCATTGACAGTGACGATGCAACAGTTTTAGAGAAGCAATAGCTTTATTTAAAATAATTGTTTCATGTTGTTAGCTCCAAGGATTGATAGCGAACACGTTGTCTGGCATGTCTTTCTAATCTGAGAAAAAAAAGAGAGAAAAAAAACACATATAGATGAGGTGTATTTTTTCAGTTGTTATCATCTAATTGAGCATTTCTTGTGAGTCAGTTCACATTAGCAAAGCGATGGGAACACGTTGTTTTGATAGATATGTCCTACTGGATTTATTTATTTATATTTTTTTTTTTTACAACTTATATTAGGGTTGTTTAAGACTAAATTGTCCTTGCTTTTAACAAAAGGTTCATTGCAAATTAAATTGTCTTAAATGTTTACAAAATGTATATAATGATCATTTAAAGACTAAACTCTCTTTTATGTTCATAGGAAAACATCAGTGTATAAAACGAAGAGGCCACATTTTCTTGATTGACCAAGGGGAAACATTAACAAATCATTTAAATACATTACAATTATTACAATTTAATATGTATATTTCTAACGGGATAGAAGAAACTGACCGGTCTGTACTTGTCACTTCAGCCGTCATGAAGTGATTAGGATCACTTCTATTACATTCAACATAAAGATCACAAGTGAACCACTATGTCAATTTATGCCAAAGAATGTTTCCCAAGAAGCATTGCAGGTGTTTATATAAGGCGGCATCTGAAGTTTAGCCCAAAAACTAAACAAAAAAAACATTAGCAATTCCCAAATGGATGTCAGCAAGCTGAGCCTTGTCGGATATGTTCTTTTTGGATTGCCACACTGGTCTCGCAGGGACTTGTTGCAATTTGTGCGAAAAGCGCTTACGTGCACACTTTGCGTCGCTCACAACAGGAAGAACGGCGAGCGGCGGTCCCCTAGGTGGCAGGAAGGACGTAAATAAAGCCGTAAAAACAAAAACAAAGAGCTATTCATTTTCTAATTGTCATCCTCAGCGTTGTTTTAGGGATGTCTTGAAAGGGGGAATCCATGACTAATAGTTCAAACTCCAAAATAAATAGGCTCGCTTCAACATTGAGACACCACCCAAAACACTATGGCACAAAGCACATTATTCTTTAAAGACACACTGAAATCCCTGTGAGGCATCTTGTTGGTAGAATCCGCTGGGGCCAGCAAGAAAAATAACTGACACCAATATACACTCACATAATCCACGAGCACCTTTCATACTGTCCGTCAAAACTGGCTTTGGAAAAAGGGGGTATCAACATTGAAAGGGGTAGATGAAAGCGACAAGGTCAAGTATCAGAGGGGGACGGGTGCTGTGTGAAAGTGAATAGTGAAAAAAGTAAAGACGCACACTCAGATTTTCCCCTGTGTTCCTGCTCTCGGTACCAAAAAGGAATGGAGGGAGCAAAGAGACCCAGAAAGTTTCCAGGCTTCGGAGGTAGTAACAGAAGTGGAGCAGAGGCGGGACGGAGATGGTGTGAAAGGGAACAGTGGTAAGTCACAATGTTTAACACCGTGCACCCAGCTTTACCCCACTGTGGTGCTATCTGTGTGAAAGGTACCAACAAGGATTGGAGGGATAAAAGTGACCTAGAAAGTTCTCAGCTTCAGAGGTAGTAAAAGAGGTAGACCAGAGGCAGGATGGCGGTTGTGTGATAGCTAATAGTGGAAATCTGCAACATTTAACACCGCGTGCTCAGTGTGAAAGGTAATCACAAGGAATGGAGGGATGAAAGCGACACAGAAGGTTTAGTATTAGAGACGGGACAGCAGCTGAGTCAAAGTGTATAGTGGAAAACCGGAAAGGGGGTGTAAGGTTTCACACAGGATATGCTGCATTTTCTCTGTGTCGCTGTTTTGTGTAAAAGGTAAAGACATGGAATGGGTAGCATGAAAGCAAACCAACAAGTTCCTGGTTTCTGAGGTAGTATCAGAGGCTGAGCAGAGGCGGGACAGTGGTTGTGTGAAAGGGAATACTGGAAAACCGGTAAGGGGGTGTTTGACCTTTTATTCTTGTGTTGCTTTCATGGGTGAAAGGTATCGAAATGGAATTAGTAAGCACAAAAGTGACCTAGCAAGTTCTCGGTTTCGGAGTTTGTGTCAGGGGCATAACAGAGATGAGATGGTGGCTTGCAAAATGGGAATAGCAAACGCTCTTGCTTTTTCACTGCTTTTTCCGATGTCGTGTAGGGTACGATTCAGTCTTGGATCTACACCACATACTGTACCGTGCTGGCCCTCTCTTCACTCGCACAGACAACTCTACTGGTCCATGTTTATCTGTAAAACACTCATTGGCAAGAGCCCACCCTATCGTTGCTCTCTGCTCACCATGCATACCACCACCCGTACTTTCCGTTCCATCAGTTTTATGAACCTCTTTGTTCCCAAAGTCTGCACTACTTTTGATTGATTTTCTTTTCAATTTTTACATTTTTGAGTGTTGCTACACTCCATCCATCCATTTTCTGAGCCACTTTTCCTCACTAGGGTCACGGGCGTGTTGGAGCCCATCCCAGCTATCATCGGGCAGGAGGCGGAGTACACCCTGAACTGGTTGCCAGCCAATCGCAGGTCACATACAAACAAACAACCATTCGCACTCACATTCACACCTACGGGCAATTTAGAGTCTCCAATTAATGCATGTTTTTGGGATGTGGGAGGAAACCGGAGTGCCCGGAGAAAACCCACGCAGACACGGGGAGAACATGCAAACTCCACACAGGCGGGGCTGGGGATTGAACCCAGGTCCTCAGAACTGTGAGGCTGACGCTCTAACCAGTCGTCCACCGTGCCGCCGTTGCTACACTCGACAACAAATAATAAAACTCATCTCATTCATCCCAATGTCATTGTTTAAAAAGGTAGTGAGGGATATTGTACATGATCGCTGCACCTGTTTTTAGCTTATGACCCTTATATTCATCATATGCTATGATGTAATGTAATGTATTATGTACATATGTAACTATATCACATTGTACAGTTAGTTATTGTAGTTCTTCATATTTGCTTTTATTTTGCTTTGTTTTTGTCTACAGCCAAGTCGGCATTGCAAATGACAATTTGCGGCCCTCTCCCACGGGCGCCGTCGAGGGCTATTCACTGGAATTGTGAGTTACTCAGTAATAATAGCTTTGCTTATTTCTAGCACCACTGCATCATGCAGTTAGCCGTCAACCTCTGCCTACAACCCGAAAAATGCATCTTCATAAAAGTTTTGTGTGTTATTTGGGGTAGCGTCTCTGTTGTGGTGACCCGCATGCAGCTCACACAGCGACCCGATGGCGAGTTGGACGGCTCCACAGCAGAGTGGCCTGCTACTAGCGGCTAGGCTAGTACTCATTAGCCATTAGTTGGCTCATGGTCCAGCGGACCGACATTGGCTCCGTCCAATACTCCACAGCCTTACCCATTGCGCCGCGTGTAGATCCACACAACAGAGACCCTTAAGGGAAACATAACTGTTTATTACGTTTGCTAGCCAGCGAGTTAACGAGCCAGCGACCTTACCTCAACAGCGGCGGGGTCGTTTAAAACATTTAAAACTCTGACTTGTTGTGTGTGGGTCCCCCCACATAACAGAGCCACAGGGAAGTTAATTGTTTATTAAACATAACCACAGCGGCACACGTTATTCAGCCAGTAGCTGACTACAGACACTTGAGCACACAGCGTACGAAGGAAGTGAAGGACTGTCTCCAGTGCCATCAACGGAAACGCCCACACGGTCAGAGCCTTATTTTACATACATGGTGATTTTGTTCATTCATTCAAATTTGGCAGGCTTTTTAAAAAGACTCTTCTCTGTGGTGTGTCAAGTTTAGAAGACATGTTTTTGTAAACATCAAAGACAAATTAGTTTTCAATTTACCAACATTATATGTTTTATAAACATCAAATACCATTTGGAACCTAATGGGGGTGGGAAAAAGGTTCACACAACAGTGCTAACCATACTGTCCCCTTTTTTTTTTTTTTTTTTTTGTTAAATTTGCTTTCACACAGCTGTTGTCCCGCCTCCGCGAAGCCTGATATCTCAAACATTGTGGAATTCCTGGGTTACCTTAATCCCCCATTCCATGTCAGTACCTTTCAAACAGCAAACAGTGTGACGTATGAAGTAGTTGTTGTATAGTGACAATTTCAACACAAGAAGGCGGTGAGATTCCCTTTCACACCGCCGTCGTCCTGCCTCTAATGTGACTTCAGCTCCAAATTCCATGTCTGTAGAACAGCGACAAAGAAAACAGCTATCTTTGTGACGTATTAGATAGTTGCTGGACTTTTGCTTTTTTTTACCGGCATCTTAAGACACACACAAAAAACGCACATATGTGAATTCACAAATAACGAACGAATACACGTTTTGTGACTTTTGTTGGTGGTCGGCTGTCAGATAATATGTGCTCAATTAAAGGTTGGCAAATATTGGCTTAGACTAATGCACATAAACTGTACGAGCCCCCCTGGCCTCCACCAGAACCATCTTTGGACTCAGTAAAACACCTAAGCTAAAGTCCATCGGATGCTGCTAGTGTTAGTAGCATATCGAAAGTTGGACATTTTGCAGCCCCGCATATCGAGTCAGGCTTTTCAATGCTCCCACGTGTCGTCTTTACTATGACACAATTGTTCCACGTTTCCCCAGGTCAGAGGGGCCATAGCGTAGTGGTTGTGTGAGCCTTATCTTAAGGGTCCACAAAATCATTTTCCATAACTTATGCGGTGACAAGTTTAAAAATTTGGCAATTAAATTTTTTTTTTATAAAATTACTCATCCCTACCTTAGCTTTGGGCTGATTAAAATCTGATATGATTGTGACGTATTATCACATAATTCTGCATCTCTCTCACACTCTTTTGTCATGTAGAGTTGTACAAGTGAGGCAAGACAACCTTGGCTTAGAAGCACATAGACGACTCATGAAAAAAATAAGGGTATTGGGGTTCTGGGTGGCGGTACAGTGGTTGATTGTTTAGCACATCTGCCTCACAGTTCTGAGAACCAGGGTTCAAATGGCAGGTTGGTTGAAGACTCTAAATTGCCCGTAGGTGTGAATGTGAGTGCGAATGGTTGTTTGTTTCTGTGTCCCGTGCCATTGGCTGGCTGTGCCCTGCCATTGGCTGGCGACCAGTTCAATTCGCCCGAGGATGGCTGGGATAGGCTCCAGCACGCCCTTGACCCACGTGAGGGTGAAGTTTCAGAATAAATCTAAAATTCACTTTAACCTTTACAAGTGAACTTAATTTGACCTCTCAAGTCTTGAATTCACATGTTCAACTGTTCAGTGTTTCAATGAATTTTGCATAACCTGCTGTTTTCAAACTAGGAGCTGAAAGGGAAAAATTCATAACAGGTCTTTGATCCATTAAGGGACCAAAACATTTTGTGGCGCAATTGGAATTGGTATTTAAACAGCCCTTTTAGCCTTGCTGTTCGAATTTTCATAAAATCTGACCATAATTGATCAGCAATACCTCTAGTCATTTAGAGGCCCAGGGCAAACAAGTCATGCAGCCCTTCACATCTGTGTACTGCACTGACAAGTTTTATTTTCAATTTAACACAAGGTCTCCAGTGATAAAGGCCTAAAAATCCCTCTTGAGGATTATCATGCAAGTGCATCATCTCTTATTTATTTATTTATTTTTTGTCCCGTTCAGCTGTTAGGTCAAGCAGAATGGAGGATCTGTATCCCTTTTATGCCGGAATAGTTTTACTGTGTCACAGTGGAGTTGACAGAATCGGTGACAAGGGCAGCCTTGGCGGAGTCCAACCCTCACCGGGAACGACTTACTGCCGGATATGCGGACCAAACTCTGACTCCGGTCGTACTGGGACCGAACAGCCCGTATCAGGGGTACTTGTTCATGAGTGAGAGAAGAATGGAACGGGAGATCGACAGGCGGATCGGTGCAGCGTCTGCAGTGATGCGGACTTTGTATCGGTCCGTTGTGGTAAAGAAGGAGCTCAGCCGAAAGGCGAAGCTCTCAATTTAAAGGTGGATCTACGCTCCTACCCTCACCTATGGTCACGAGCTGTGGGTCGAACAAGATCCCGGATACAAGCGGCCGAAATGAGTTTCCTCCGCAGGGTGTCCCGGCTCTCCCTTAGAGATAAGGTGAGAAGCTCGGTCATTCGGGAGGATCTCAGAGTAGAGTCGCTGCTCCTCCACATCGAGAGGAGCCAGATGAGGTGGTTGGGGCATCTGATTCGGATGCCTCCCGGACAGGTGTTCCGGGCATGTCCCACTGGGAGGAGATCCTGGGGACGACCCAGGACACGCTGGAGAGACTACGTCCTTCGGCTGGCCTGGGAACACCTCGGGATCCCCCCGGAAGAGCTGGATGAAGTGGCTGGGGAGAGGGAAGTCTGGGCGTCCCTGCTAAAGCTACTGCCCCCGCGACCCGACCCGGATAAGCGGTAGAAAATGGAGGGATGGATGGAAAGTGGAGTTTATAAGCTTCCGCTGTGGTTACCCAAGCTATTTCTATATTCATGAGTTATTTGTCTCAATAAGTGAGTGGCCCCACACCCAGTGAAAGAGTCCCAGCGGTGTGTGCCTGCAGACACATGCAAGTGAATTGACATCGTTTTACATGCACAAAGATTGACAGAAGTGTCCTGTAATTGCTGTGCCCGCACCGTGGAGGTTAAGGACTACACCCAATCAATCGAGGGGCGGGATCAGGCCCAGGGGTCCACCTGAGAGCAGCCCGCCGGACAGTACACGTCCCACAACGAGGGACCCAGGGCGGTCCGCCGGGCCCACCGAGACGCTCAGACAACTGGCCACCCAGAGGAGGCCACAGGTACCCAATGCCACCTCCCCAGCCAACCAATGCTTTTACTGTAATTAATCGACATTTGATATAGTTTATCATTTTGACCGCTTTAATACTCTGTGAGTACAGTATATGTGATTAAAAGCGCCACACGTGTCACTCTCAACTTTAGCTCTAATTTAATCTCGGCTGACACTGACAGCAGTGCTATTCCTACTGGCAAGAGGGTCTGGCTCTTGCTGTTGTCGATTATGCACGTTCAGTGTCACCGTGAAAAAGAAACGGTTTTCCTTTCACCTTCACATCTTCACTGGGGCAACTCTGCTTAATTTGCACAGAGGCAGTCAGAAGATGAAATGGTTCATTGCCTGAGAAAGGAGGAGAGCATGCAAAACGATCTTGACAGATTAAGCATTCTGATGTGTTTTTAGGCGGCACGCTGGCTGACTGGTTAGAGCGTCTGCCTCACAGTTCTAAATTGTCCGTAGGTCTGAATGTGAGTGCGACTGGTTGTTTGTTTGTATGTGCCCTGCGATTGGCTGGCAACCAGTTCAGGGTGTACCCCGCCTCCTGTCCGATGATAGCTGGGAGAGGCTCCAGCACGCCCGCGACCCTAGTGAGGAGAAGCGGCTCAGAAAATGGATGGATGGATGGATGGATGGATGTATTTTTAAGATTGTGACTTAAGACTGAAACAGAAGAAAACTTTATTAATCAGTTTTTATGACAAGATTCCTGCTTTGCAACTTAAAAAATAAGCACTGTGTCTTCTATTTTGTCATACCCACAACAATGACAACTAGTCACTAGAGGGTGGAAAAGTCCCTAAATATTTCAACCAAATGGCTAAGTTACCAACATTGTAAACTTGTAAACTATGCACATCAGCTAGCGGCAATGGATGCATATTGAGTTGACTCAACTCAGCTTTATTTATAAAGCACTATAAATACTGCCACAGCTGAAAACAAGGTGCTGTACACAGATAAGAATCAAACTTTAAAAAATAAAAACAACTTCCATCCATCCATTTTCTGAGCCGCTTCTCCTCACTAGGGTTGCAGGCGTGCTGGAGCCTATCCCAGCTATCATCGGGCAGGAGGCGGGGTACACCCTGAACTGGTTGCCAGCCAATCGCAGGGCACATACAAACAAACAACCATCCGCACTCACATGCACACCTACGGCCAATTTAGAGTTGCCAATCAACCTAGCATGCATGTTTTTGGGATGTGGGAGGAAACCAGAGTGCCCGGAGAAAACCCACGCAGGCATGGGGAGAACATGCAAACTCCAAACAGGCGGGGCCGGGGATTGAACCCGGCTTCCCCAGAACTGTGAGGCAGACGCTCTAACCAGTCACCCACCGTGCCGCTAAAAACAACTTAAAATAAACAATTAAAACAAAAACAAACAATAAAAACACTAAACAGTGGCTGAGTCGTAAGCCGGGTTGAAAGCCAGAGAATAAAAATGGGTTTAAAGATGGACGGTGAGGGGGCTTCTCTCATGTGCAGAGGAAGATCATTCTATAATGTGGGACCAGTGGCAGAAAACTCCCTATCCCCTCTGAGCTTCAGCTTAGACTTCGGTACCTCAAGAAGCAGAATTACCATATATTTCATTTGGTTACGTACTAAACCATCCATCCATTTTCTGTATAGCTTATCCTCACTCGGGTCGCGGACGTGCTGAAGCCTATCCCAGCTATGTTCGGGTGAGAGGCGCGGTACAACCTGAACCAGCCAATCGCAGGGGACATATCAACAAACAACCATTCGCACTCACATTCACACCTACGGGCAATTTAGAGTCTTCAATCAACCTACCATGCATGTTTTTGGGATGAGGGAGGAAACCGGAGTACTCTGAGAAAACCCACGCAGGCACGGAAATTGAAATTGCCCCGCAGGGTTACCATCATAACGGGTGGTCCTTTAAGAGGGAAAATGTGTCAGGAAACTTTAATTAATACATTAAACTTTATTGCCAGTGTTTCTGTTTTCATTTTTTTTTATTTACAAATGCATTCTGGCAACAATATGACTCATCTTGTAAAGTGATGACTGAGCACATTTTTATTGCAGCCTTTTGCTTGTAAAATTCCTTCTTTATTCTCGCAGTATTGCAACATCAAAACTTTCTGAAAACACTTGGTCAGGCGTGGCCCATGGGTCACATGCTTTATTCTGTCCCACGAGCAGGACATTATCAAGAGTCCTGAAACATTTGTTGCATTTATTTAGCCACTTTCTTGTCTTCAAATTGTTGAATAAAAATGTATTAATTAATTAAAAACATTTACCTCATTAAATAATCGTTTAGTTTAATTATTGTAAATAACATAATATTAGTATTGTAATTATTAATTAATTATAATAACATTTTGATAATTATATTTTTTATAAAATAAAAATGGGCATGAATTATTTTTTTACTATGAAAATAAACTCTTGTCAAATTAATTTAGACATTTCTCCCTGAAGTTGGTGAGTTAGAATGTCTAAATTCATTTTTGTTGTTGTTTTGTTTTATTCATTATCTCATTAAACAACTACGTTAGTTATTTATTCTAAAAGGGAAGTCTTCACTTCCTGACCACACTCACCATTTCTCTGGACGGTTGAACCCAAGTATGTAAAATCCTCCACCCTTGATATCTCGTCTCCCTGTAGCCTCACTCTTCCCCCACCACTCCTCTCATTCATGCACATATATTCTGTCTTACTTTGGCTAATCTTCATTCCTCTGCTTTCCAGTGCATCCCTCCATCTTTATAACTGTTCCTCCACCTGCTCCCTGCTTTCACTGCAGATCACGATGTCATCTGAGAACATCATGGTCCACGGGGATTCCAGTCTAACCTCATCTGTCAGCCTATCCATCACCACAGCAAACAGGAAAGGGCTCAGAGCTGATCTGTGATGCAGTCCCACCTCCACCTTAAATTTGTCTGTCACACCTACAGCACACCTCACCGCTGTTCTGCTGCCCTCATAAATGTCCTGTATTATTCTAACATACTTCTCTGCCACTCCAGACTTCCGTATGCAGTACCACAGTTTCTCTCTGGGTACTCTGTCATAGGCTTTCTCTAGATCTACAAAGACACAATGTAGCTCCTTCTGACCTTCTCTGTATTTTTCCATCAACATCCTCAAGGCAAATAATGCATCTGTGGTACTCTTTCTAGGCATGAAACCATACTGTTGCTCGCAAATACTCACTTCTGTCCTGAGTCTAGCCTCCACTACTCTTTCCCATAACTTCATTGTGTGGCTCATCAACTTTATTCCTCTATAGTTCCCAAAGCTCTGCACATCACCCTTGTTCTTAAAAATGGGCACCAGCACACTTTTCCTCCATTCCTCAGGCATCTTCACACGCGCTAGAACTCTATTGAACAAGCTGGCCAAAAACTCCGTAGCCACCTCTCTTAGATGCTTCCATACCTCCACGGGAATGTCATCAGGACCCACTGCCTTTCCATTTTTCATCCTCTTTAATGCCTTTCTAACTTCCACCTTACTAATCATTGCCACTTCCTGGTCCACCACACTTGCCTCTTCTACTCTCCCTTCTCTCTCATTTTCCTCATTCATCAACTCCTCAAAGTATTCTTTCCATCTATCTAACACACTACTGGCACCAGTCAACATATTTCCATCTCTATCCTTAATCACCCTAACTTGCTGCACAGCCTTCCCATCTCTATCCCTCTGTCTGGCCAACCTGTTTAGATCCTTTTCTCCTTCTTGAGTGTCCAACCTGGCATACATGCCATCATATGCCTCTTGTTTGGCCTTTGCCACCTCTACCTTTGCCCTATGTTGCATCTCAATGTATTCTTTCGCCTCTCCTCTGTCCTCTCGGTGCCCCACTTCTTCTTAGCTAACCTTTTTCCTTGTATGATTTCCTGCACTGTGAGGTTCCACTACCAAGTCTCCTTCTCTCCTTTCCTGCCAGAATATACACCAAGTACTCTCCTGCCTGCCTCTCTGATCACCTTGGCTGTAGTGGTCCAGTCTTCTGCTCCTCCTGTCCACCGAGAGCCTGTCTCACCTCTTCCCGAAAAGCTGCACAACACTCGTCCTGTCTCAGCTTCCACCACATGGTTCTCTGCTCTGCCTTTGTCTTCCTAATCTTCCTCCCCACCACCAGAGTCATGTTACACACCACCATCCTATGCTGTCTAACCACACTCTCCCCTACCACTACCTTACAGTCGGTAACCTCCTTCAGATTACATCGTCTGCACAAAATGTTATGCTTCTACCTCCGCTCTTGTAGGTCACCCTATGTTCCTGCCTCTTCTGGAAGAAAGTGTTCACTACAGCCATTTGGATCCTTTTTGCAACGTCTACCACCATCTGTCCCTCAAAGTTCCTTTCCCAGATGCCTTACTTACCCATCACTTCTTCATCAGCCCTATTTCCTTCACCAACATGTCCATTACAATCTGCACCAATCACGACTCTCTGTCTGGGATGCTCAGAACTACTTCGTCTAGCTCCTTCCAGGATTTCTCTTTCACCTCTACGTCACATCCTACCTGTGGGGCATAGCCGCTAATCACGTTATACATAACACGCTCAATTTCTAGTTTCAGCCATATCACTCGATCTGATATTCTTTTCACCTCCAAGACATTCTTAGCCAACTCTTCTTTTAAAATAACCCTACTCCATTTCTCTTCGCATCTACACCATGGTAAAATAATTAAAACATTGCCCCTAAACTTCTAGCCTTACTGCCTTTCCACCTGGTCTCCTGGACACACAATATATCAACCTTTCTCCTAATCATCATGTCAGCCAACTCCCGAGATTTTCCTGTCATAATCCCAAGATTCAAAGTCCCCACATTCAGTTCTAGGCTCTGTACTCTCCTCTTCTCTTCTGCCGAAGAACCCGCTTTCCACCTCTTCTTCTTCGACTTCCGACCCACAGTAGCTGAATTTCCACCGGCGCCCTGCAGGTTGACGGCGCCGGTGGCGGACGTTGTTAACTCGGGCCACGACCGATCCGGTGTGGAATTCTTTGGATGAACGCTCATATTTGTTTGGCAAAGTTTTAAGACGGATGCGCTTCCTGACGCAACCCTCTGCATTTATCCGGGCTTGTGAACGGCCTACAGTTTGCACTGGGATGTGCCCCCCATAGGGTCAATTAATCAGAATATAATGTAATATAAAAATATTATATAAATATAAATATTTTGTATTTTAATATTTATAATACATTTTAAAATAATACAGGTACTTATTGCATTATTAAAATAAACTATTTTAAATTAAATTTGTGACTTTTGAAGAATCCACGGTCACGTTGTTTTTGATGCAGTTTGAAAACCCAAAAGACGAACGGAGCCCTGTTGTGTAACTTTTATCATGCAAGCATCACACTATAGAATACAGGACTGCGTGCAAACCTCTTTTAACCGGTTTGATTTTTTGGAAGACGCTTAAGTGGAAAACACAGTGCTGGCCAAGATGATAGATGTACAGACCTTTAATTAGCCAATCAGTCACAAATTCAAGTAGCTCAAAGGGACTTTGTTTAATCAAATATATCGCAAATGTTTTATTTGATTTCAACCAGAAATGCACATTGCTAATGGCACATGGTGTGCTCTTGAACAAGATTAAGATTCTTATCTTGAGGGCATGCACTCAGGAAAAGCAATACACCTCTGCCAAATATTTTACAATCTCCTGTCATTTGGACTGTTTTGTTTACCTTCTGGCTCCATACATGCACGCTATTTATTTAGCTGCTAAATTCGCATTGTACTGAGCCAAGAGGGTTGAAGTTCAAATGTCAACGTAGCGCTCGGGGATGAAAACAGATAAAATTTACAGATAACATTTCAGATGTTGAACATTATTCTTTAATTTTTGTTTATTCTTTTTACTATTAGCATTTAGAGTCACTGAGATTCTGGGTTGTCTCCCAGAAAAAGAAGAACAGAACCGTAGAAAATTTCAACAACGACAAAGAAGAAGACAACAATAAGGAAAACGACTCAATGATGATAGATGTTAAAGAGCTACGAGACATGGCACAAAGTTGCTATGCTAGTCCCAGCAAAAGAAAATAAACAGAAGAAGAAGTGGCAGACTGTACAAAACAACAACGGCGACAAAGACAACAGCGGTGCTCGGGGACTTGGTAAAAAGCATCCCAGGTGGTGGCAGTATTTTTTACATTTTCTTCTAGTTTTAGGGGAAAACAAAAAGAAAACTTGTTTTACTTCATCATATTTTTAAACATTTGGAGCCTGTGCTAGCTAAATAAAGAAGAAGACAGGAACCATAGAAGAAGACAAGAACAAAGAAGACATAACAGATGCATATCATCAACCTAACAGCATATTTGCATAAGTCATTTTTAACTTGGGCACTACTGGCACTATATCAATAAAAAATACCAATGTGCTTCTGAAAAACTATGTTTTTTTTCTTAATGTCTGTAGATTATCAGTCATCCAGGTCATAATCATCCTCAAAAGTTGAATCGAGGCAATGGACTCTTTGTCTTGTTGAATTTGTTGTGGGTTTTTTTTGTGTTCTGAAAACATTGAAAAATTACTTATTTTACTGTGTTGAAAAATACAGTGATTACTGCAATATTGCAATAAAAAAAAGACAACGACCAAGAAGAAGAGAATATCAGAAGCTTATGTTGATGCTGCAAAACTCAAAGATTCCACAGTATCGACACCAAACATCATCCAGATATTTTCCCTGTTAACAAAGCCTAACTAAGAATAAACTGATAAAACGAAACATGCAGGTCCTCGCATGACACGGGTTCCGTGATTTCACACTAATCTCCGGCCCTCCGTCATTGTTTTGTGATACGTTTCATGGCGAAGATTAGCGGTGAACATGTTTAAGGCTGCCCTGGCCGTCCAAATGTTAATCTCAAATGATTGTTTTTTGGTCACATCAATTTGCTTTGTAGGTCGAGCGGTGGCTGCAGTTAAAACATCCATGGTTTGACTTAGCAAGTTGAAATTTGGTAGGCAGATCTATTATGAGTAGGCACACAGAAAAATGTGACTGCAAGCATGAAAAAACACAGAGCAAGTCTGCCACTTTGGTTTGGAATTCGCATTTTGGGCTCATTTTGACCATTTCCACGGGTCTTAATAAGAGAGTTCCTCTTCCTCTTAAAAGTTGGGATTGTATCCGATTGCTACAAAATTTCAAGCATCTATAAAAGACAGATGGAGATGGGTGACCCTAAACAGCAGAAAGTTTTTGTCATTGCGTGTGGGCAGAGCATGGCTTTGAAGTTTTGATGACTTGACATGAGTTCAGTAGTGCAACCAAGAGGATTTGAAAAATTCAGCCCCAGAAGCCAAAAACATTCAGCGACATGAA
The DNA here is from genome assembly GCF_024500275.1 of Phycodurus eques. Classification (NCBI taxonomy): domain Eukaryota; kingdom Metazoa; phylum Chordata; class Actinopteri; order Syngnathiformes; family Syngnathidae; genus Phycodurus; species Phycodurus eques. Next base: position 26,837,495 of record NC_084529.1, read on the forward strand.
ATTTCGTATTCATGTTTATTACAAGTGGACTCACAAAAAAAGTCATCACAAGAAGTCTGCCATTTTGTTGTTCAACTGTTCATCATTTTACATCTGCCTCCGCCTGCTCTTGGGTCCAGCTACTCCCCACACGTGACAGAATACTTTGGCCACTATGGACCCAGCAACTCCGGAGGTACTGAAGAATGCACTAACCCTCCAAGGCGCCCACATTGGACGACAGGACAAAATACTGCTAGAAATCACCGAAATGCTCCACTCCCTTTCGCAACAGATCTCCCTCCTTTCCCAACAGATGCAATCCATTCAAACCCCTGTAAGTACTCCTCCCGAGCCTGCAGCCTCCGAGCCACCCCGCTTCCCGTACAAAGAAGCTCATGTCCCTCTGCCTGAGCCTTACTCCGGGGACCTAGGTGCACGTAGCCAGTTTACTCTTAATTGCTCACTCGTATTCAATCTCCAACCGTACAGTTATCCCACCGAACGTTCCAAAGTAGCATATGTCACTAACCTCCTCCGCGGCAAAGCAGCAAAATCGTCCACTTCATTATGGCACAACTCCTCCCCGGTCCTCCTTTCGTTCGTTTCATTTTCCGCCAAACTCCGTAAGGTTTTCGATCAACCCATTCAGGGCAAAGAAGCCACCCGTCGTCTCCTCACACTCACTCAGGGCGCTAAGTCCTGTAGCGGAGTATTCCATTGACTTCCGTATCCTTGCGGGTGGGATGACGCAGCCCTTAGGGGAATCTTTTCAAATGGTCTCGCCGAACAAATCAAAGACAAGCTTGCGGTCCGGGACGAGCCTTCCTCCTCTTCCCGTTGCATCTGATGAATCCATGCGAATAGGTAAAACACGTTTAATTCCACAAGAACGTCAGCGTTGTGTCATCCAGCGGCTGTGCATCTACTGCGGTCAATGTGGTCATTTTATTTCCTCGTGCCCCCTCTGACCAAAAGACGTCGCGGTGAGCCAAACCTCCGTTCCCTCCAGCTCTCCCTCGCACATAACTGTTCCCGCTTACATTATCATTTCTGCTCATAACACCCCCATCACTGCCCTTATTGATTCCTGTGCCGATGATAATTTTATTCATGAAGAATTAATTCACTAGCTCCAAATCCCTCTCCAACCACTTTCGTCCCCGAAAAAAGTCACAGCCCTGGATGACCGAGTAATTTCCCCGGGCACCCACCAAACAGTACCTATCACACTCCGTATTTCAGGCAATCACCGCGAAAACATTTCCCTTTTTGTCATTCCTTCCCCTGAGACCCCCTTAGTTCTTGGTATTCCCTGGCTCCGAGTCCACAACCCCGCCATAGACTGGACTTGTTTATCCATCAGCAGTGTTCACCACTGCTCCCGTTCTGCATCACCCTGACCCTTCCCTCCAGTTCATGGTGGAGGTTGATGCCTCGGATGCCGGAACTGGAGCAGTCCTCTCGCAGCGAGACCCCACGACCCATAAACTTCACCCCTGTGCTTTTTTTTCCCGTCGCCTATCTCCAGTGTAAAGGAATTATGACGTCGGAAACCGTGGGCTGCTGGCCATAATATGGGCCCTGGAAGAATGGAGGCACTGGCTGGAGGGGACTAAACAACCAGAAAAACCTCGCTTACCTCTATACCGCTAAACGTCTCAACCCCCGACAAGCACGCTGGGCACTATTCCTCATCAGATTCAATTTCAGTCTCTCCTTCCGTCCCGGTTCCCGTAACAGCAAGGCAGATGCCCTCTCCCATATTCACTCACCACCCTCTAGCTCAGCATAACCCGAATCCATCCTTCCAGCCTCCTGTTTTGTTGGAGCGGCGACGTGGGAGATTGAGCAGGTGGTCAAGGAGGCCCAAAAGAACCAACCTGATCCCAAGACCAGGCTCCTGACTGCCTGTTTGTCCTGGATTCAGCACGTTCGGAAGTCTTACAGTGGGCCCGCAACTCAAAATTAACTTGTCACCCTGGCATCACCCGTACTACCCAGTTCATTCAACAGCACTTCTGGTGGCCCGGCCTCTTCAAAAACACCCGAACATGAAATTTGGTAGGCATATTTATCCTGAGAAGACCCACAAAGACTTTAGGAAGCCATGCCCGAAACCAGGACAGGAAGTCTGCCATTTTGGTTTAAAGCGGCCATTTTTGTGACATTTCCAAGGATCCATCAAAAGCAAAATATTTTGCCCAACTGCCACCAAATTTGATGCACGTAAAAATTGCATTTTTGGTTTTGTTTTTTGTTTTGGTAATTACATGTGGGTAGTGTGCCAGCATAGTTAAAAGACTTGTCTTGAAGCAAAACAATAAATAACTCATCTCCGGAAGCGTTGGCATCCTTCCGACTCTGCATACTGCCATCAAATCTTCCGTTCTGCTTGCAGCTTTAACATTAAACTGGAAACCAAAAGAGCCGCTGATGGCAGTAAAATTATAAAGATAAGAAACTCCCGACTGCCTCTGAAGTCTTTTATGTCCCGGGCATCATTATCTCCAAACATGCCGATAACATCAGACCACTACGCTGAGTAAAAAGGCTAAATACCAATGCAGGCAGAAAAACACGAAGTGTGCTTTGGGTTTTTCCCGCCGTCGATGGACTCTCGCTTGCTCGCTGCTCTTGATGTGCTAATCGATTTAGTCTTTGAGCTCTGCCCGTCTGCTGAGGAGCACTTAAATCATTTGATTTAATACGGATGAAGAAGAACAGACGCCGGACAGACGGGAGTCACTTGAGGCAAGCCGGAGAGAATCTCCTTACTAATCCGACAGGCAACTAGACGACACTTTTTGTTTTTTTTAACACAATCAAAAATACCAAAATATTACAAATATGAATATGTAACCCTAAGCCTAGTTTGAAACCCAGCGTTAAAACCCGAACCGAAGCGTGGAATGTTAATTTGAAACACTAAGCCTTGTTTGAAACCCTAACCAAGTTATTTTCTTTATTTTTGTATTGTTTTTTTTTTAAACCTTCATTTGAAACACTAACCTTGCTTGAAAACTGTGATTTGAAACGCAAACTGTTGTTTGAAACCCTATTTTGAAAACCTACTGAGTGGATCCACACTGTCACTCTGCGCTGCAATCACAAGCAAGAACTGGACTGACTGTTCCAAAGCATAGCCGTGCTGACTTGAGCCAGGCTGGACTGGACCATTTGGTGGAAACGGGGTATGCTTTACGTTAATGTTAGCTCTGGGGTGTCCGTGCTCCCTGCAACATGTTTGCATTAAGGTGATGAAAACGAGATGATTCAACTTTACTATCAGTTGTTTCTTTTTCCTGGTGGGTATGGGGAGCGTCTATTTGAGGGAAGCGTAAGCCGATAACGCACCCGCCAGTTAATCGGAGGCACGGCATCTATTTGAGGGATGACCCCGATTTGACGTCATGCGAAGCTAACAAAAACAACATACTATATCACAATTCTACCAAGGGATCCCCTGCAAGGTTTACGCACGAATCACTGACAGTATGCAAGTAAACACGGCCTCCACTTAATTTGTGAAATATGCTTTCTCTTTCGGATAAAAAGGGGAGGGAACCAAATTTAAAGTCTTTTGTAATATTGTGACTTTATTCTCATAACATTGCAAATGATTTCCCCTGATATCATTTCAACTTTTGGTAGTAATTGTGCAATTGCAATACACCAGAGGGATCTGTGCGCTGAAGTGCCAGGATGAGGCAATCATTTTGCATTCACACAATAGCAGACAGCAAAAATAAATTGTGTTCTTTCTGATATATGAATATATATGAATTTGTAAAAGAGTCCGAGCTATTGCATGTCTTTACTGTTATTCCGATTGTATAAAGAAAGAAGTTAATGGGTTTAATGAGTAATTAGGATCATTTATGCACTTGTATCTGCAGAGTTTGAAGGGCTATACATGTAAATTGTTCACCTCACACGACTTTTATGAAGCTGGTTTTGTCTCTTTCTCTTATGCACTTTTTGTCTTGAAGCGTCTTTCAACGGGCCATTAGTTTCATAAGATTATACATTTTTCTGTAACGTTACAATTTTCTTTACTTTTTCTGGTAATATTACATTATCTTATTAACATTAAAACTTTTTTCCTTAAAATTACAACTTTATTCCCATATTTTTTTTTCATAATATTGAAACATTCTTCCCGAAGGTTTACAACTTTTAATTGTAATATTATAAAATATCTTTATTCTTGTTACTTTGCAACTTTCACCCATAAGATTAGGTCTTTACTCTAAGTATTTTGAGTTTTTGATAATATTAACTTGACCTTGGAGATTTTTTGTATTCTGACCTCATTCTCGTAAATTCAAACTTTTTTTCTGTAATATTGCGAAATTAAAACATCACAACTTTTTTCCCCCTGAATATTCCGTTTTATTTTCATAACATCACAACTTTAAGATTACAACTTTTGCCGTAATAGTGTGACTTTATTCTTCTATTCTTGTAACATTACAACTTTTACCCAGACTATTCTGACTTTATTTCTAGCATCTGGACTTTTTGGATAATATTACTTTACGTTAGAACATTTCTCATAATATTCCAACTTTGTTCTTGAAACATTTCAAAATTGGGGGTCGTAATTCATCAAACATTGGATTCTGATTGCCATTAGTAACCTGGATTGCACAAAGATGTGTTACTCATCTTCCTGTGTCCATTCCGCAAACAGTCAGACGAATTTTATTCCTGGAAAAACTCATTTTAAATGCAACCGTAACATTCCTGGAATGGGTCAAAACTGTCCCTCTTGATCCTCCATTTTGGTTGCATGCATGAGTGATGGCTGGTCCTCACTTGAGGACATGACAGCTTCACTCAGAGGCAGCATGTCCAGCTTGTTAACGCAGCTGGCACGGTCTGCTGAGAAAGGGTATGGTCACATCGCCATCGCAAAGCAACACAAGCCAAGCCTCAATGCTAAGTTCCATCAGCCTTTCTATGGCGTTATTGCATTATAAATTAGCTTTAATCTACCAGACCTTCATCATTATATAGTTTGGTTGAACAGTTTGGTTTTAAAATACATGATACACAGCTCAATTGTGTTTTATGTAGCAGTTTTACAGTCAACTTCAACTGGGAGTGACGAATCAAAAGCTTGAAGCAAGAACGCTTTGTCTCCTAATTGGAGAACTGAGTCTTCTTTTCGTTTCCTCCAAGTGATATAATACGATAGTCTCCCATTTCTTGACAGCGAGAGAGTGAGAACAGAAGCTAAGGAGTACTTTAAAAAGTGGGCTCTATTAGGTTGAAATGTGTTAAAAGCTTGTGTGTGGGGGGGATAAATTACAGTCTTTATTTGGTCTCTCTGTTGTGGATTTTCACCTTTCACTGTTGGGTCTGGTATACAGTATATCCCCTGTGATAAATGGGTTGGCGACCAAGACTTGACTTGAATGGCAAAAATTCACAAAAGATCGACACTCCCCAATATATATATATATATATATATATATATATATATATTAATGCAGTAGTTTAAACCAACAAGCCAGATTTGGTCCTCCGCATCATTTTATGCAGCCTGTAAAAGCTGGCCTCAATGTTTCTTTGACTTCTGTGCAAAACTAGGCATGAGAGTGATAATAACCAAACGCAGGGGCGTTTGTAATATGGCAGAGTGCTTATTAGAGTTCCCACGTGGAACATATTAGGTAAGGTCAAATCACGTTCGAGCCACATGCCAAGTCTGTAAACAAATACAGTGCAGCTCAATGCCTGGCTAGCAAACATTATGGCTCACCATATGTTTAAAAAAAATAATAATGATGCAGTACAAACGCAACCTTCAGCGGCATCTCATCAGCCTCTCTCGGGCTCTTCAGATAAAGCTAACGCAATTAATACATTTTATGTTTTGTCTTTTTACAGCATAATAATTCACAAAAACTGTTCCTGGATGCACTGGTCTGCATTGCTCAGTTCCTATTACTAGAACTACAAACTAACTAAATCACTTTGTTTTGCATTTTTTTCCCTTACTGTACTTAATCTGAACTGAAATGTAACCCTAAAACCAAGGTATGCACCTAACACAGACGTTTAGCTTACCGTTACCTCGATATATATGGCACTATATGAGCCCAAATCACTTCAATATCATTTCAAACTCATCTTACACTTATTCTTACTTACTCACTCTAATTACAATTGAAAATAAATTGCTTACAGATGATATGATTTGGGGGAAAAATGCAGGACAGGAAATCATCAAGCCACCTACAAAGGACAAAGGACCTAAAGCCCTTGCAGTCGTGTAAGGACACGTTTTGGTCCTTAGTAGACCAAAACCAATTACAATGGACCAAAACCACCAGAAACAGACCAAGTATGAAAATCACTTGCAATAGCCCAAGGATCAAAAGCACAAACGCACCTGCAACGGATCAAATGCGCAGTGGAACTTTAAGGATGCTGGCATGTACTGCATGCCACTGTTTCACCAATACCAATTACTACTTTACTATTACACATTTTATGTTTTTTTGTGACACGACAACAACAAAGTCACAATATAGAGTGATACCTTGAATTATGAGTTGAATTCAATCTGGGACTTACTGTAGCTGGAAACTCAGTTTATTCAAATATTAAATCAATTTTCCCCGTTGAAATTGTTTGGAATTCCATGAATCTGTTACAGCCCCCTCCCCCCAAATATCACCACCATTTTTTGTTAATTAATAAAAATAGCACCACATTGTATTAAAAAACAGTTAAGACATAATCAAAGAGAATGTAAACAAATGTTATATCATATAGTGTAATAATTATTGTATGGACTGTCGTATTTGAGTGTTGGATGTGTACCTTTAAGGGTTGTGGCCTATTGAGTGACATCAGGAGCTTGAGTTGGGGTGGCCAGTTAGTCTGTGTGTGAGCACCTGGACATGAGTTGTGGCCAACAGCAGCGCCTTGCAAGTGTTGTCATTTTGTATTTGTTTGTTTGACTGTCCAGTTCAATCAACGGCTGAAAGTGCATCAACAGTTGTGTCTCTCCTTACCCACATTCAAGGGCATTAGAGTACCTTATTTGCTACATCCCCCCCCCCCCCCCCCCCACACACACACACACATCACTCCACCAACTGTGTATCTGAAGCTTGCTCGTAAGTATAATTTTGGCTCACAGCAAAAAGCAAAAATAAATAAATACATAAATTGACGAAGCGACATCTCGTCACTAGCGTAGCCGGAAAGTGACAATTGCTTTCAATGCAACAGCTGTTAGTCAGGTGTCTAACTTCAAAACCCCAGTTCTGACTTTTCGAGGCAGGGAATAAATGAAACAGATACAGTAAGTTGTGTTTTGCGAAATCTGCCACTTCAAATGACAGGAACCCCGCATCGGCATCTGGCTTCTGCTACCGTGTGAATGTCCGAAACAAACACACCCCCAAATCACTCCCGATTGTTATATACATAAGAGGCTAGCCTTCAGTGTTTCATCTGTTTTTTTTGTTTTTTTTTTTTTTTTGTTTCATATTACTCTAAATTACAACCAACAAGCTGTGGCCGGATTCCCTCCACTTTGATGTGGCTCTGCTATGGAAAATCTAGGCCCCACAGAACAATTTCCATTAAGTGAACACACATCATCTGATTGAGACAGAGAAAAATTCCTGATATGCTTTACATGTCCTCAAAATGGAGTCAGACAATGTGGATGGCTGAAGAGAACGTTTAAAACCTGCAGTCTCATCATCGCACGAAATGAGGACAACCCGTCAGGCCGTAACGTCACTACTAAATAACGTTGAAATACATGATCGTGTTGAACAAACAAACGCTAAAGACAACATTTTACAGTTATGTGCAAATGCAGATGTATTTTACAAAAACTTAGATTTTTAAAGATAAAATTGGGTTGGATTTTACAGTACTGTGTATCGTGTTCATAAGGCAGAGGAAAAAGTGAATGACTATTTTTTTTGCCCTCATTCCACGAAGTGATTGTTGCAGAATGCTAGCGATGAAACGCTGAAAGTTCCTTCAGTCTGAAACTTGAGGTCCGTTTATCGAGAAACCTAAAACTCTGCACTTTAGGTAAGACTAAAATTTTGGTTTTGGTGATGACAGAAAAACATCTTTTCCCCCAGCTTTAGAAAACATGAAAGTCATCCATTAGTTGTGGTAGTAAAGATAATGCAATTTAAAAGGACAGTACAAATCGCCTGAAATGTTAATACCGTTTATCTGTAAACCCTTTCATCCTGAAGTAACGTTTAATTCAGGGGCGTTAATGACAAATTATGTATTTCAATCGGGAGAGTTGTCTTCACTTGTAATAACATTGAGATATTGCAAGCATTTTATGTTACCAATCTTTTTTTTAAAATAAATCAAATAATAGTTGAAGAAACTTGTTTTTATTGGCTTCGGATTTCAAAACTATGTATCCATCAAGTTGTTGTGTTTATGTAATTATATAAGGCAGTAATTAATTTATACTGGTTCACAGTCATAACGTTCCTCGGAGAAAAGCCAGAACTACAACATAGCCCGTGACAAAAAAGTTTGACAACCAAAATAAAATTAATTATCCTCATTAAAGATAAACATCTTCCTGATGTACTTGTCTTGCTTTGCAATGAAACAAAGGGTAAAAAAAAATAAAAAATAAAATAAAAAGCAACTTATTGTGATTTATATCATTTCAGCGATGGGTTTACTGGTTTGGCAGGTTTTTTTCCTCAAAAATAGATGTTTAACTGGTGTCAGAGTGTCCTTGGAAAAATGTCTGTACTGTAAGGAGTCCCGAGCTGGACCCAAAGTTTGAGAAGCCCTGTTCTAAACAGTCAAATACTAAAGGCTAGACAGGAAGCAATGTCAGGTTGTCACGAGAAAAAGCTTTTAGGAATAGTGTGAATAATACAAAGAGAGCAAAATAAGTGGGGCACTACAGAGAGGAACGTCTAGATGGAGTTCATAGATTGGCTACGAGAAGATGGAAAAGAAGGTAGCATTGTGCTAACAGCTGCACGCTAACTCAAAAATAAGGCTAAGTAAAATTAATTACAAGCGTGTTTCTTGGAAATACAACACATGCACACCTCCATATAAGTCTGCCATGCATAAATCCAATATGTTATTTCCTAGTGTTGATACAATCGATTGATTACCTTTTTAAATGATTTTAATTCATACATTTTTGTCTGGAAGGATAACTTATCCATTGTCACAAAAAGATGAACATTTTGTAGTTATAATGGTTTTAATCTCTTTCATAAGTAATAAGTAAAGCAATGTGAAAGGATTAGTTAAATTTGTAAAATGTCTATATTTATTATAATGGGATTTTTTTTCATGGAAAATGTGGACTTGTGGGAAAAGTGGGAATTTTTTTGGGAGTGTGAAAAGTACTTAATGAGAAGTCCTGAATGGGGCGAACATTTTGACGTTGTTTGAATTGGTTGCGAAACGTGGAAGTTTTAGAAGAACAAAAAGGGGGGGAAATAATATTATCATTAAAAATGTTGGTGCAGAATAAAAGTCACTGTACACTGTCTTTTTTTCTATTTCGTTTCAGGAATATTAGAATGCTCAACAACCTGAAGTCAGTATGGGTAAAGGCGCTTCCATTGTTTCCGCATTGCCATTTTGGAAACACGGTTTCATCCAGACTACATTTTATCGGAGTTCTCGTCGGCATGTGTTCCATGCATGCGCATTGGTCGGACAGAGAAGATGGAGAAGATACGATGTTGGACCGCTGAATGAGAATTCAGCACACTTGTGCAAGAACTGAACGTTTGGAACTATTTCCAAACGATAACGTAAGTTATCCTTCCAGAACTATTTACCTTCATCCATCCATCCATTTTCTACCGCTTATCCGAGGCAGTAGCTTTAGCAGGGACGCCCAGACTTCCCTCTCCCCAGCCACTTCATCCAGCTGTTCCGGGGGGATCCTGAGGCGTTCCCAGGCCAGCCGAAGGACGTAGACTCTCCAGCGTCTCCTGGGTCGTCCCCGGGGTGTCCTCCCGGTGGGACGTGTCATCACCAGGGAGGCATCCGAATCAGATCCCCCAGCCACCTCATCTGGCTCCTCTCGATGCGGAGGAGCAGCGGCTCTACTCTGAGATCCTCCCGGATGACCGAGCTTCTCACCCCATCTCTAAGGGAGAGCCCGGACACCCTGCGGAGGAAACTCACTCGTGAACAAGACCCCTAGATACTTGAACTCCTCCACTTGGGGCAGGATCGCTCCCCCGACCTGGAGAGGGCACGCCACCCTTTTCCGACTGAGGACCATGGGCTCAGATTTCGAGGTGCTGATTCTCATCCCAGCCGCTTCACACTCGACTGCAAACTGCTCCAGTGAGAGTTGGAGCTCACGGCTTGATGAAGCCAATAGAACCACATCATCTGCAAAAAGCAGAGATGCAATACTGAGGCCACCAAACCGGACCCCCTCTACGCCTCGGCTTGAAATTCTGTCCATAAAAGTGATGAACAGAATCAGTGACAAAGGGCAGCCTTGGCGGAGTCCAACCCTCACCGGGAACGAGTCCGACTTACTGCCGGATATGCGGACCAAACTCTGACTCCGGTCGTACAGGGACCAAACAGCCCGTATCAGGGGGTTCGGTACCCCATACTCCCGAAGCACCCTCCACAGGACTCCCCGAGGGACACGGTCGAACACCTTCTCCAAGTCCACAAAACACATGTAGACTGGTTGGGCGAACTCCCATGCACCCTCGAGGACCCTGCCGAGGGTGTAGAGCTGGTCCACTGTTCCATGGCCAGGACGAAAACCACACTGCTCCTCTGAATCTGAGATTCGACTTCCCGACGGACCCTCCTCTCCAGCACCCCTGAATAGACCTTACCAGGGAGGCTGAGGAGTGTGATCCCCTGTAGTTGGAACACACCCTCCGGTCCCCCTTCTTAAAAAGAGGGACCACCACCCCAGTCTGCCAATCCATAGGCACTGTCCCCGATGTCCAAGCGATGTTACAGAGGCGTGTCAACCAGGACAGCCCCACAACATCCAGAGCCTTTAGGAACTCCGGGCGAATCTCATCCACCCCCGGGGCCTTGCCACCGAGGAGCTTTTTAACCACCTCGGTGACCTCAAACCCAGAGATAGGAGAGCCGCCTCAGAGAACCCACACTCTGCTTCCTCATGGGAAGGCGTGTCGGTGGAATTGAGGAGGTCTTCGAAGTATTCTCCCCACCGACTCACAACGTCCCGAGTCGAGATCAGCAGCGCCCCATCCCCACTATACACAGAGTTTGTGGTGCACTGCTTACCTCTCCTGAGACGCCGGATGGTGGACCAGAATTTCCTCGAAGCCGTCCGGAAGTCTTCCTCCATGGCCTCACCGAACTCCTCCCATACCGGAGTTTTTGCTTCAGCGACCACCAAAGCTGCATTCCGCTTGGCCAGCTGGTACCCATCAGCTGCCTCAGGAGTCCCACCGGCCAAAAAAGCCCGATAGGAATCCTTCTTCAGCTTGACGGCCTCCCTCACCGTTGATGTCCACCAACAGGTTCGGGGATTGCCGCCACGACAGGCACCGACCATCGGCCGCCTCAGCAAAGGAGGCGCGGAACAGTTGAAACTCCTTCTGACAGGGGATTCTGCCAGACGTTCCCAGCAGACCCTCACAATACGTTTGGGCCTGCCACGTCGGATCGGCATCTACCCCCACCATCGGAGCCAACTCACCACCAGGTGGGGATCAGTTGACAGCTACGCCCCTCTCTTCACCCGAGTGTCCAAGACATGCGGCCGCAAGTCCGATGACACGACCACAAAGTCGATCATCGAACTGCGACCTAGGGTGTCCTGGTGCCAAGTGCACGTGTGGGCACCCTTATGCTTGAACATGGCGTTCGTTATGGACAATCCGTTGTGAGCACAGAAGTCCAATAACAGAACACCGCTCCGGTTCTGATCGGGGGGGCCTCCCAATCAGGCCCTTCCAGGTCTCACTGGCATTGCCCACGTGAGCATTGAAGTCCCCCAGCAGAACGTGGAGTCCCCAGCGGGAGCGCTCTCCAGCACCCCCTCCAAGGACTCCAAAAAGGGTGCGTACTCTGAACTGCTATTTGGTGCATAGGCACAAACAACAGTCAGGACCCGTCCCCCCACCCAAAGGTGGAGGGAACCCCAACGTACAGGCGCCGAGCCGGTGGGAAATAAGTATACCCACACCTCCTTGGCGCCTCTCATCGTGGGCAACTCCAGAGTGGAAGAGAGTCCAACCCATCTCGAGAGGAATGGTACCAGAGCCCAAGCTGTGTGTGGAGGCGGGTCCGACTATCTAGTCTAGCCGGAACTTTTCAACCTCACACACCAGCTCGGGCTCCTTCCCTGCCAGAGAGGTGGCATTCCATGTCCCTAGAGCCAGCTTCTGTAGCCGGGGATCGGATCGCCAAGGTCACCGCCTTCGGCCAGCGACCAGCTCACACTGCACCCGACCCCTATGACCCCTCCCACAGGTGGCGAGCCCATGGGAAGGACATCATTTACCTTCACATTCCTTTAAATTTGAAATAAATTGTAAAGATGGGGATATTGGCAGATCTCCTCACACAAGCATTAGGCGAAGCAGACGTCTGTTGTTGGCGGTGGTGGTGGTTGCTCTGGCTCATGCATTGTTAGCAGGGTTAAAGTGTATGCGTTCAGTTGGCACAGTCACAAAAATTGGGTTGCGTGCGGTGAACTGCAGATGGGTCTGCAAGGACCCTCATGCACAGGAGTGGATGATGATATGTACATCAAATGGACTGAATCGCACCCTATGGACACATGGATGTGGAAAGCATGAATTATACTTATAAAGTTTTATCACTCTCCAAAGTGTCCATTGAATTCAGCTTTTGTGGTTGCTGAGTTCCCGTGCAGCCTACGGATAGAGTTTCCATGAACAAGTAGTAGGCTGTGCGGTTGGTTTCGTTGGTGTTACCTTTTCGAGTCCCTCGACTGTCGCGTGTGCAGCAAGGGTTTTATCAGAATGCAGAAATAAACTCGTAATTTTACTTGTGTTTCCTTTAAGTACAAAACATTTACAAAGCAATTTCAGACACTAAAGGTTTGGTCTTTCAACTCTTTTGCTCATGCTATTTGACATTTTATGTTTTACTGCATCTGTGAGGTACACTGAAGCTGGATTGATGCCACGGCTGTCCTTGAAAATTTAATCTTTATCTCCGTCCATTGAAAAATGACTACAATCTACACAAGATCACTCAAGACACACCAAAGGCTTCGCTGAATGACATGGGTTGTATCGTTAAAGCAAATGCATCCACGTCAATACGTGAGTTCAATATGGACTGAATAGTCTAATGTAGGGGTGTCAAACGTACGGCTCGTTGACCAGAACTGGCCCATCAGGGGGCCCAATCCCGCCCGTCTGCTGTCAGGCAAATTTTAGTACATTTATACATACACAAGGACTCTTATTTTGAAAGTCATGCTTTTTTTTTTAACTTTAGGTTGTATGGTGTGATGAGCCAGTTGAGCTTGTCAAGATTTCCAGATGGATGTGTAAATATATGCAAATTCGTCGATCACAAAAAGTTTACTTATAAAAGGTACATAGAGTATATAGAGTACGTAGCTCTACTCTGATCTGATTGATTTTAAACAAGACTTGAAGCAAGATAATTATCAATCAATGTGAATATTTTCCAAATGCACTCGTAATTATTTGCACCCCAGGAAATTGAAAAAAAAAGTCAATTGTCATTATTTATAGCTTATTAGGTTAGGAACATATTGGTCCAGCCCGTTTCAGATCAAATTGGGATCGATGTGGCCCATGAACCAAAATGAGTTTGACATCGCTGGTCTAATGCATAGCTGTTAATGTTTACCCTCTGATGCATGACTAATGAGATTCCTATAAGTAGCCGTCCACTGTCGTGACTGCATGCATCAGAGAGTTAATATAGAACCCACTCATGCGTTGGTCAAAACTACAAGACTACACAATCATTGACATTTTACTAACATCATTAAGCAAAGCAAACTACATCAGACAACATTCTTGGTTTTTTTCCCTCCTTCCATGGTGACTTCAGGTAATGAGCCGTTTGTATCAGTATGGATGGCCACTTGATTAGGGATATCGAGGAGGACTGCAACCCGTCTTATCATCTCTGTGGTTTTGCACACAAAACATCCCGACAGCTCATATCTCGTATTTAAAAGAGGGTTTTGGACTTTATTAGTGGAAGAGGCAAACAAACACAGGTAAAGAAAATAAGCCAGCAACTGCATAAAAGCCATGTTTTGTTTCATTTAACTCCCCTCAGAGGACGTAGCCTGAGTGCAAAACCCCCCAAAAAACAGCGGTCTATTCAGAAGGTATTGTTCCATCCTATGGTCACTGATGGTGTAGTGGTACACTCGCCTGACTTTGGTGCGTGCAGCGTGGGTTCAGTTCCCACTCAGTGACGGTGTGAATGTGAGTGCGAATGGTTGTCCGTGTCTATACGTGCCCTGCGACTGACTGGCGACCAGTTCTGCGTCTAGTCCGGCTTTCGCCCGGAGTCAGCTGGGATAGGCTCCAGCGCCCCGTGACCCTAACCAGGATAAGCGGTGTTGAAAATGGATGGATGGATGTTCCATCCTAGCAGTACCAAAAGGGACAAAGAAACACCATCAATAAGTTCTTTACAGAAGGGCTTAATGGGACATAATAATCAAAATAGGAGAAAACAAAGTCTACGTTCCTTTACAGGTAGGCATGAGGCCAGATTCAAACCCAAAACCTTCCAACTGTGTGGCGGATGTGCTACATAAATGTCCCACATAAATGTGCCCCACATAAATAAATGCCCCACATAAATGTGATAGTCAAAATAGTAGAAAAAAACAAGTGTCAAGTCAAAGGTTGAAGTGTTTGAACCTGAGGACGAAGTAACCTGAAGCAGCGGTGGTGCGTTTAAATACCACTTCTTCAAAAACATCTGTGACGTTCATTGACTCAGTCGGAGACAGTAAATTGTTTACAAAAACATGTATGCTACTACTACCACGGATAATAATAATAATAATTACGCAGTCACTGATGGTGTAGTGGTACACTCGCCTGACTTTGGTGCAGGCAGCGTGGGTTCAGTTCCCACTCAGTGACGGTGTGAATGTGAGTGCTAATGGTTGTCCGTGTCTATATGTGCCCTGCGACTGACTGGCGACCAGTTCAGGGTGTAGTCTGCCTTTCGCCCGAAGTCAGCTGGGATAGGCTCCAGCGCCCCGCGACCCTAACCAGGATAAGCGGTGTTGAAAATGGATGGATGAATAATTACGCCGTGGTGGTGCATTCATGGACCACATCACACCTACATTAGGTTCATTGACTCAAAAGTGTTCCAAAATAACACATTTTTGGAGAGAGTTTTGTTTTACAAAAACAGTACACTATGTTCAACCATAATAACTTAATAAAGTGCCTCTGAATTGACCCAATGGTCCTTAAGTCCTGAAGCGGTGGTGCATTTAAGGATCACATCTTATCACAGAAATCACCGACATCACTGACAACAGTCATAACAATTACTTGGATTTACATCGCGCCTTTCAAGGGCGCCAAAGTCCTGGAACAGTGGCGCGTTCAAGGACCCCGCCATCTCACAAAATCGCCCACCATCCGGTTCATCAATTCTAAGTTGTCTTTCATGTTAACAGTAATCATAATAATATTTGTGATTTATAGCGTAACTTTCAAGGGGCCAAATGACACAGGTACGTCCTTAAGCAGTGGTGCGTTCAAGGGCCACATCGCCTCATAGCCTTTCAAGGAACCCAATGACGATTAAATCCTGAAGCAATAGCGGCATTATGGAGCCACATCATCTTACAAAATCACTTTCACTAGGTTCACTGACGGAAGTAAATTTTTGCCTTCTATGTCCTGAGCCATCCAGCATAACAGCCCCCCCCCCCCCCCCCAAAAAAGCAAGATTTAAATATTAAAACTATGCTGCTGTGCTATGTCAAGTAAAATCGCAACTGTACACACATCGATCTTCGCGGGACGCCATTATTAAAATCGGCATTGTACGTGCGAAAGTGTCACACGCAACAGCAAGAAAGAAAAAAGCTGCAACAATGCATGCAATAACAATTAATAATAATAATAACAATAATAATAATAATCCACACTTACTTTTGGCTTCTTCATATGGAACGACAGGGGACAAGCTCGAATGCGCGAAAGCCTATTTTATTTTACTTCTACGGGCAGGAAAGGGGTTGTCATCATCTTGTGCGCACATATCCAGCGCGTCAAAATTAGTATCCAAGAAGAGGAGGCAAAAAAAAATACCAAAAAAACAAAATCAAAACTGAAAATCAAATTATTAATAATAAAAAAAAAAAATGAAGGAGAAGAAGGACGTGGTAGGACGACTCAAGTCAGTGACAGAGTGAGTGACTTTTGCAGGCGGCGTGCAAAAAAAAAGCGTCTGAGCTTTGCGCGTATATCCAGAAGGCTTCCGCCGGGGGGCGGGAGGTGGTGGTGCGCAAAGCTTTATAATATGGAGTGCAAACTACAGCCAGAGAGAGAGAGAGAGAGAGAGAGACAGAGAGAGAGAGAAAGAGACAGAGAGACGGCCTCCTACTCTTTCTCCGCCCCTGAGGACTAGAGAGGTGGCGTTGACTTTTACAGCCGCGCGCATGCACTCGTTTTAACCCCCTCCTGACTGTCCGCGTCCAACCGCCTTCCATTACACAAACAATAATATGCCGTTGAGTAATCGCACTGTTTGCCAAACGTCCAATCCAAGATAGGGGCGGTTCTAGGATCAGAGATTTGAGGGGGGGGGGGGGGTCCTGCGATTTCATTTGAGCCTAAAACTGGTCTACAAACACCTGTGCCAGTCAGTAAGCTATATTCAGTAGTACCTTGGCTTTATTTAGCATTATCACATGTACACGACATGACAAAATAAGTGATTTCTCTCATTCCAGATCAAACAGAGGACAGTGGTGCTGTCTGGCCACCTGAATCGTTTCCTAGCTAGAGAAAAACGTCAGCTAGCTTCAGCGCCCCTAAAAAGTGGCCTCGAACCGTCTATGCTCGACGACCTTCCACCAGATGTTGCAGAGTGGGTTCAGGTAGCACTGATGCTGGAGCGTAAGGATGGAAGGCCTCATTCCCCCCCCCCCCCCCCCCCCCCCTCTCAATAAAAAATATTCATCATGAGAAAAAGAAAAATCACACAGCGCAGACCCAAAGAAAAATATTTGGAAAAAATATAAATGCTTAAATAATGATGACCTCGTTTCAATGTGTTCACTATTTATTTTGTGTGAAATCGGGGCCTGTTTAAAAGTACACAGGGTTGATAGACTCGCAGGAAGCCGTTTGTTGTGCTTGCTGCCATCTAATGGAAGATAATTTAATCGTTCTGTCTTTCCCTGTACATCGCTGGCATAGATGGATAAACAAAGATATATTTGTAATTAGTAATTATTAATTTCCTAACAAACGAAGCAAAAATGGCACCACGACACCCTGGTTTTGAATCACTGCTGTAATGTACATTTAAAAGGAAACAATGTTTTGGATTGACAAGAACACACACAATGTTCCTGTTTTTGTGTGATATACCTTCATAATCTCAAATATATATATATTTTTGAACTGAAAAGTTAAAAATCTAAAATGTTAGGTTTATTGACTCGAAATTGTCTTTGATGTATATAAAAGTGATCTTGTTGGAGACAATAAATTATTTACAAAAAACATGTAATGTTCATAGGAGACAGAAAATGAAAAAAAATGACTCAAAATTGTCTTTGATGTTTACGAAATGAGTATGCTAAGTTCATGGAAGACTCAAAACGTCTTGGATGTTTACAAAAAAACTGGTTCGTTGGAGACGACAAATGATTTTGTACAGTAAACTCTAATTACACTATTGTGTCTTTGATGTTTACAAAATCAATTAGTGTCCAAAAGACTCAAGTATTTGTATGTTTCAGGAAGGCGAAGTTCGGCCAGCTAAGTTTTGGGTCCTTTGTGGCTCGTGTGTGCGCAAACCACGCTCAACCGAGCGTGGTAGAAAAGAGAGAGCGGCACTGCTAATGGTTGCGTAGTTAATTAGTGTGACCTAGTTCGATTTTACTACCCGTCATTTGGGAGCAAGAGGTGTCTGTCTTCCTTTACCGAGTGTGCGTCCATGAGGGGTGAGTGGGAACCGCCACTTCTATGTTCATTATGAGTTTTCGTAAAGTTAAGTCCTTCCGCTACATGTCGAGTTGTGCCGCGTTAGCATTAGCAATGCATGAAAAAGTGGAAAGTAAAGCTGACAAAGTAAATGTGGACAATATTTGATGTCTATTCGAAACTTACATTTATTTGATAGTGTTGTATAAAGTTGAATTGCACCATCAAACTGCCTCCTTACTCCGCCATCTTGGGTGCTCTGGCCGGCACTGCAACTTGTGTAAGAGAGAAATTTGAACTGCCCTATTACAGTCAGTATTTACACATATCGACATAACTATTAGTCTGTGTCTTTAATGTTTCCAAACCCAGCACACTCGGTTAATGTGTTTACAAAAAACCCTACATTTAGTTAATTACTTTTAAATTTCTTTGTTTACAAAAACCACTTTGTTGGTGACACTCAATTGCTTACAAAACATGTATGCTATGTTCATAGAAGACGACAAATAATAATAAAAAAAAAATGGACTAAATTCTTTGTTTACAAAATTAGTACGCAAGGTTAATTGAAGACTGAATTATCATTGTTTACAAAATCAAATCAAAGCTTGAAACTGCCATTGTTTGTCTTTTTTAAATAATTTTTTCCCTTGTTTTATTGTTTATAAATTGTTTGTAAATAAAATTAAGAGTTGAGCGAGGGAAACCCTATCATGTACGGAATGTTTGGTATGTTGACGCAATTGTCTTTGTTCACAAATCTTCCATGTTTACAAAATTACATACATTAGGCTAATTGATTGTAAATTGTCTTAATGTTCACAATGGGTTGACTAAAAATGGACAAAATTACAAAGTAACATGTTAGGTTTTTGAAAGTGTCTTTGATGTTTACAAAATCACGTTTATGCAGGCAATGTAGAATATACATTATTAAAACTCACCGTCACCTTATCGTGGTAGAGGGGTTTGTGTTTCCCAATGATCCTAGGAGCTAAGTTGTCTGGGGCTTTATGCCCCTGGCAGGGTCACCCATGAGCCGTCACCTTATCGTGGTGGAGGGGTTTGTGTGTCCCAATGATCCTAGGAGCTAAGTTGTCTGGGGCTTTATACCCCTGGGAGGGTCACCCATGACAAACAGGTCCTAGGTGAGGGATCAGACAAAGCACGGCTCAAAGACCCCTTATGATGATGACAAACGATGGACTTGGTTTTGCCTTGCCCGGACGCGGGTCACCGGGGCCCCCCACTGGAGCCAGGCCTGGTGGTGGGGCTCGAAGGCGAGCGCCTGGTGGCCGGGCCTGCACCCATGGGGCCTGGCCGGGCACAGCCCGAAAGGGTAACGTCGGTCCCCCTTCCCATGGGCTCACCACCTGTGGGAGGGGCCATTGGGGTCTGGTGCAGTGTGAGCTGGGCGGTGGCCGAAGGCGGGGACCTTGGCGATCCGATCCCCAGCTACAGAAGCTGGCTCTAGGGACGTGGAATGTCACCTCTCTGGCAGGGAAGGAGCCCGAGCTGGTGTGTGAGGAAGAGAAGTTCCGACTAGATATAGTCGGACTCGCCTCCACACACAGCTTGGGCTCTGGTACCAGTCCTCTCGAGAGGGGTTGGACTCTCTTCCACTCTGGAGTTGCCCACAGGGAGAGGTGCCGAGCAGGTGTGGGTATACTTATTGCCCCCCGGCTTGGCGCCTGTACGTTGGGGTTCACCCCGGAGGACGAGAGGGTAGCCTCCCTCCGCCTTCGGGTGGGGGAACGGGTCCTGACTGTTGTTTGTGCCAATGCACCAAACTACTCTGTTACTCTGTCACAGTAGAGTTTTAAAGCTTCTGCTGCGGTATTATAATTGAGGTTTATTGAGAATCAGGCTTGATCAGTCAAACAGAACAAAGTTTCTAGAAGGGAGAGAGAAACAAAGACAAAGCACTACTTGTAAACCGGATGAGAGAAGTAAATCATTACATTATCTACAACAATGAAACATTAAATATGAGTGTTGGATGGGACTGTCGTGCTACACCCTGTGAGGGAAGGACAGGACAAGATAGAACGGGAGAAGAAGCATGCAGGAAAGGGTCGTGAACCCGACTGTACAAACATAAGTGTGGTGGCATTAATTATGTGAATTATAAAAGTCTACAGGACGAGAGTATAAGTGAGGGAATACACACGCGATTTGCATGTTCATGAGTTATTTGTCGCAGTAAGTGCGTGACCCCACACCCAGTGAAAG
Source organism: Phycodurus eques (assembly GCF_024500275.1). Taxonomy (NCBI): domain Eukaryota; kingdom Metazoa; phylum Chordata; class Actinopteri; order Syngnathiformes; family Syngnathidae; genus Phycodurus; species Phycodurus eques. Next base: position 26,857,870 of record NC_084529.1, read on the forward strand.
AGTCCTAGGGGTGTATGGTCTGCGGATACATGCAAGTGAATTGATACCGTTTTACATGCACAAAGACTGACAGAAGTGTCCTGTAATTTCTGTGGCCGCACTGCGGTGGCTGAGGACCCCACCCAATCAATCGAGGGGCGGGATCAGGCCCAGGGGTCCACCCGAGAGCAGCCCGGCGGACGGGACACGTTCCACACCGAGGGACCCAGGGCGGTCCGCCGGCCCCACCGAGGCGCCCCCACAACTGGCCACCCGGTGGGGGCCGCAGGGACCCAATGTCACCCCCACAGCCCCCCCCCCCCCCCAAACCGCAGGGCCCGCAATTCAGCCAGTCCCTGCCCAGCCCAAGGGCGGGAGAGTGTCCCTTGTTTGTTGGAAAGGAGGGCGGATAGGGACACCCGACAAGGGAACGATAAGGGGGGGTAACCAAGGAGCAGCCGTGGGCCATGAGAGGTCTGCCCCAACACCAAGCAGTCATCCAGCTCGGCCTCAGGAGCACCGCCATGCAAGTAAGTGAGACCCATCTTCCCCCCCCCCCCCCCCCCTGTTACTATGACTGCCAGGTCCCCGACTGGCGGTCATTGGCCCTACCCAGTGTATCAGTGCCCCCCCCCCCCCGAGTGGTGCGGTGCATTCAAATCTGGAGAGGTCAATGAGCCGAGTGGGTGGGGGCAGGGCTGCCAGGCACTACTGCCTAACAGCCAAACCCCCACGACCCACCGCCCCCCAGAGATAGGTATATGTGGTGCATTAAAACATAGGGAGTGTGTGTAACGCATTTAAAATCTAGGGGGGCAGGCCGCACAGAACGGGAAACAACACAGACATGCTGAAACCCGATCTGACACCCACACCCTCCTGATCCCATACCAGTTTTTTTATTCCTTTGCTTTCCACATGACACACTGTCCTTATTTTAGTATTGCAATTTGTTTTTATTATTTTTAACTTAGTTATTGTTTTTGTTTAATTTTATTTTTTTTATTTTTTTTATTTAGGTTCAGCACTTTGTTTCAGCTGATGTTGTTTTTAAAGTGCGCTATCCATAGTTGAGTCGAGCTTATTGTCTTTGCTATTTACCAAACAGATGCTATGTTAGTAGAAAAATAAAACGTCTCTGTTTACAAAATCAGTTTGTTGGTGATAATACGTTGTATTTGAGGGAAAAAAAACACAACGACCTTACATTAAGTCTATATAGACAATAGATGTTCTTTAAAAAAGAATGTACATTGTTTTTTACTTTGTCTTTGTTTACTAAGAACACGTTTGTCCATTGAAGACTAAATTGTCTTTGACAACATCATGTACATTGTTATCCGTGACTAAATAGTATTTCATCTTTACCAAAATTACAATAGGTTCATAGACTCCATAGTGTCTTTGTCTCACAGTCTGGTTTGGTGCTTCTACAAAAAAGGACAAACTTCGGACTGCAACGGACAATTAAAACTGCTGAAAAATTGTCGCGCAAATGTCAAAATTGTTTGCACAAAAGTCAAAAAATTCTACCGGCATTACCACGTTACTGGCAACCTTTTATTGCTCAGTGACCTTTTACTTTTAATTTTATTTTATAAATGTCTTTTATATCTCAAAAGTATTCTGTTGTCGTACTAGAGCAGCTCCAACTATCGGAGATAAAGCCTTGTGTTTTTGACATACTTGGCAAATAAAGATGATTCTGATGTTTAATCATCTACATTGTTTTCATTGACTCGAAATTGTCTTTGATATTGACCACAATCCCACATTCGTTCACATTCACTGACTCCAGTTTGTCTTTGGTGTTTAAAAATGTACACTACAATTTGTCTTTGGTGTTTAAAAATTTACACTGCGTGTGGTGTGAGTGACAGGTAATCTGTCAAGGCTCTGTCGTCAGCATTCAGCAGTAAACCTCAGCCTCTCCCCTTGTGGGCCCCCCAGCTGATAAGGATAATGGATAGATTCTCAACAGTTCCTGTTTGCATTAGCACTGAGGAAATGCATTACCCTTTTATGTACAGCGAGATAAAATGAGCCGACTCCTTTTTGCCGACAGGGATGATCATCACTGTCACGCTTGTTTTACAATTGTAGGAATGAGTACTGAACAGACCGTTGTATCCCCAGACGCAAGTTGCAAGGAGACCACTTCCACCCCTCCGTCGTACAAATTAAGATAAAAAAAAAATCTGTCCACAGGAAATAACATTTTAGCCCAAGCAGAAGCCTGACAAATCATGTCTGAAATCAGCACATTACACCATGGTTGCCAAAAACATGAAACAACTTATTGATGACTAAATCTTTTCTTTTTTCTTTTTAAGCCTGTCATGTTCAGCTGCCTGGCCTTGTACAATGGTGGATCTGTATGCCTTTTGTGCTGGAACTATTTTGCTGTGCAACAGGGGAGTTTGAAGTACTTTTATTTTTTATTATTATCAGAATCATCTTTATTTGTCCAAAAAACACGCAAGGAAGTTGTCTCCGGTAACTGGAGCCGCTCTAGTATGATGACAGACAGTCAATTGATAGAGAACACTTTTGAGACAAAAAGACATTGACCAAAAAAAAAAAAAAACAGTCACTGAGCAATAAAGGTGTGCTAGTTATCTGGTAATGCCGGTACATTATATTTTTTTGACAATTGTGCAAAAAAATGCAGAGTCCTCTAGCACTTAGACCAGTTCGAATGACTAATATTGTAATAGTCCGATGCAATGACCATTGTGCAAAGGGCGCCGAGACTTCAAGCGAGTAGTACGATAATCTGGTGTTTATTGGAAATGCAGCCGGACAGAAAAGGGTTTTGGGGGACAGACTGAGTGGATAAGGGGCATAGGGGTGCGAACCACAGCAGAATAGTCTAAATATTTGAGCACAAGTAATATTACAACAGTCAAATCGTGTTGCTATTTGGGGACATCCTGTGAGGACATGCAATAATTGAACAAGATGAGAGAGGACCGAATGGGACAGGACAAGATGGCACCTACCCATGTGGTCGCCTCGGTTACGCGCGCTCTAATATTGTTTTTGTTTTTCGTTCGTGTTTGGAGACATTACACGACTCACTCACACAAGGGGAGACTTGCTAAGCATCAAGGAGGCTACTCCGGACTTTCTTTCACCAGCTTTTGCAAATCCGCTAAATTTTTCCCGAGTTAATGGAGCAAAGACCGCGGTCTTTGGTGCATGGAGGCGGAGGCGGCACCGCCACAGAGTGAAGCGAGCCTGTATCCAGGTGAAGCTCCGCAAGAGAGGATACAGACTGGCGTTTTATTAACAAAGCGGCAGGCCCGGACCTTGTGTCCCCATCCTGCCTCAAAGTCTGCGCAGACCAGCTCGCTCCAGTCGTCACACAGATCTTCAATAGATCTCTGGAACTGTGCGAAGTACCATCCTGTTTCAAATGCTCCACCATCATCCCAGTCCCCAAGAAAACTACAATCTCAGTTCTGAATGACTACAGGCCTGTCGCCCTGACATCTGTGCTCATGAAGTCCTTTGAACGTCTCATGCTGGACCACCTCAAGAGTGTCACAGGTCCCCTGCTGGACCCCCTGCAGTTTGCCTACCGAGCAAACAGGTCTGCGGATGATGCAGTCACCATGGGACTGCACTTCATCCTAGATCACATCAACAGTGCAGGGACCTACGCGAGGATCCTGTTTGTGGACCTCAGCTCAGCGTTCAACACAATCATCCCTGTACTCCTTTCCACCAAGGTTCTCCAGCTCAGCGTCTCGAAGTATGTACACTGTGAGTACACTGCACGGCCCATCCGGCCGGCAGACCACAGCGAAAAGGGGGGTCAGAGCAGCCCTGGGACCGGTACCCCCCCCCCCCCCCAGGAGGACAACACTGACATAATCACACCCAAGAGGAGGAGAGTGGAAACTGGCCCAGCATCCCCAGAGGCCCACATCGCAGATCCAGAAGGATAGGGGTGCAAGTGACCCTATGGCGTGCACAGGGGTCTAGAATGAGAAGATATGATTTGGTCACATTCAGTGATGCCGGTAACACGTGACTCCAAAAATCTGCCATTCTGAGTTACGAGCAAAGTAACGTGCTACTTTTCCAGGAAAAGTAATAAGACTGCAGTTACTTCTTCAATCCAACAATAGTTACTGTTGCAGCAGCAATGTCTCTCACCAAATGGTCATTTGTAGCTGGTGAATCAAACGGAGAGTAGTCCATATGTGCAGAAGCATTAAACTGAGACCACCCATTTTTCCAACAAGTAGAAGAAAGCAATTGGAGAAGTGATTGTTTATTACCCAATGCACAGTGACGGTGCACTACCATAAAAGTGCAAAGAAATGCACAATTTCACGTTATTTTGCATGGTAAAGACTGAATTTGATTGTTGTTACGTCTTTATTTACAGATTAAGAATACAGTTTTACTGGCGTCTTAAATATTTACAATGAAAAGTGAGAACTCTCAACTTTGTCGGTGAGCTGCTTGAACGCGCTGAACGGCTGACGTCAGGTAGAAAGTTTTCTCGCTCTTCGCATCAAAATTACTGTGGTGTGTGTGTGTGTCACTCACGTTTACGTACACGACCGCACTAAGGCACGCACACACAGTTGCTTTCATGGACCACATTTGGCAGTCTACTGAAAATGGTGTGTTTGTTTACGTTTAGGAGCTTACTGTATTGTGTTGGCATGTCAAGTCCGGTGTTGCCACAGTTACCTTGAAAAAGTAACTTAGTTACTTTACTCATTACTTGAGCTTAACAGTAACTTAGTTACTTTACTGATTAGTTGATTTCAAAAGTAACTAGTTACTTTCAGCAGCTGCCAAGTTGCAGGAATATCACTTATGCACAGTACAAAAAAAGCATGAGCTTAACCGTACCCATTACTTGGTACTGTACGCCACACAAGTTACAGAATGATGTCATCAACATGAAAAAATAACTTAAATATTAGTGAAGTTGAAGCCACATTAACTCATTCCCTCCCAATGCCGTGCAAAGACTTCAATGGCGTTTTTTAACGGGTATGGGTGGGGGAGGGTCTTGTGCAGTTTGTGTGATCATCAAGCCTCTGGATAGCAGCAATGAGGAATGGCACCCTGTAGAGGCCAACAATGCCTTGAGGTGAATGTCCCTCCCTTAGAAATATATAGTGCTGTTGTTGGTTTTGGTGTACGCGCCTCGCGGACACGCCCGCTTCATTACGCGACACGTCTCGAAGGCTTGGCACAACCCGTAACATCACTAACGCGTAGATTTCTTATGACGTCACCGGACCACATTTCACTGGTCAAGTCTGCACCAAGTTGCTGATTTAATGTGGGTTCAACTACACTAATACTTAAGTTATTGGTTCATGTTGATAACATGATTCAGTAACTTGTGTGGCATTGGGTACAGTTAAGGCTTCTTTATACTCGCGCTGACGTGACTGCGGCTGTCCCGCACGTAGTTTGCCTTTATACTCGAGCGTAACGTACTCATGCAGTTTTGAAAAGGTACTGCAGTTCACCTCCAAGTTGGGGGTGTCACTGCGGCTTGTATTGGCTGGGACGCCACAGGGTGGAGTTTCCTCTGTATTTTTTTGGCCTTTTCCGCTCGCCGTTTTTACTTTCCTTTCAGTAACAAGGAACAAAGCAACAACAATGGTGACCGTGGGACAGTGTCTGCTCGAACAAATGGTCCTAGACGACCAGATGATGCGTTTAATTATGTAATTAATGCTCTGATGCTACCATTTGGCGTGATCTCTGTTTTGTGATTAAAAATCGATCGAGAAGGCGGCGGCGTAAATGGTATGTAGAACCAAGGAGCACGCAGAGTACGTCATCACAGCATAACTAAACGATTATCGTTTAGTTATGACTAAACGGTCATGACTAAAACGGACCAATCACGAGAGATGATGTCCGGCGTTCGACGCGCAGCAACAATTTTTGCCGTGTGCAACGTCAAGCTACGCAGAGGGGCCGCATGGGCCAATTGGTCAGTCACGTGATGCAATGCGGGCATTGTCGGCTGCGCGACCGCGGGAGTATAAAGAAGCCTTTAAGCTCATGCTTTTTTTGTACTGTGGATAAGTGACATTACTGCAACTTGGCAGCTGCTGAAAGTAACTAGTTACTTTTTAGTTACTTTTGAAATCAAATAATCAGTAACGTAACTAAGGTGCTTTTAAGCTCAAGTAATCAGTACAGTAACTAGTAACTAAGTTACTTTTTCAAGGTAACTGAGGCAACACTGTTCACATTACATTTTATTTTCATTACATTACATTTCTGCATGGAATTCTTTCCCAGGCAAACAGAATCAAGGTTCACCATTTTAATGAAAGGTGACCAACTTAAAGTAATCATTTGCTTATGTCTGGCAGAGATATTTGCTAGTGTTACTTACGCTTATGACAAGATTTTGCCATTGGTTAATGTTGATAGCTTGTTTATCTTTCCAGTTTTACAGTATTGTTTTTTTAGCGATTGCTAGAATTTCAAGTATTGGTTGAGCATGTTTATCTGGAAGATCAATACCTTTTAAATCACATAGCAGACAAAGATTAGGAAAAATCAGTTCAAAGCTGAGGAAAGTTTCTGTGTAACTAGTGACTAGTAGTGTAACTAATACTATAACATCTACTATACTATAACATCATTCATATGACATCATATTTGGCTAGCTAAGTAATAGTGTTTGAAGTTGGGTGGATCAAGTCCTTATGTTTTACCTTTCTGAAGGCTAGCTAGGCTGAAAGCGGTTGAAATCAAAATAGTCTTTTGTGATTACAAAAACAAGTACGTTAACGTCATTGAAAACTCAAAATTTGCTTTGCTGCTTCCAAAATCATGTACCTTAGCTTCAGTGAAGATGTAATTGTGTTCATGTTTGGATCATTGTAGACTAAATGATCTCTGATGATGATAAAAAAATTGTACATTTGGTGCATTGAAGACTGCTGGATTTGTGACTAAATTGTCTATTTACAAAAACAGTATATTAGCTTCAATGAAGACTGTTAACTATTGATAAAACATGACCATTAGCTCAACTGCACAAATCTTTCATTAACAAAAAGATACATTAGCTTCATTAGTCTCAATGTTCTTTGCTGTTTAGGAAACAGTACATTAGTTGTATGAAATGGTCTTTGCTGTTCACAAAAAAACATGTTCACTTCATCAAAGGCTTTAAATTTCCTTCAGCCATGAACGTTAGCTTGATTGAAGACTAAATTCTTTGTTTACAAAGACACATACACTAGGTTCGTTGAAGACTAAATGTTCTTGGTTGTTTAGGAAAAGAAACATTTGCTGTATTGCAAAATACAAATTATTCCCACCATTCACAAAAGCATATATTGGCTTATTGAAGACTAAATTGTTGAGTGATTAGAGAAACACATATGAAGAATAAATTGTGCTGACTAATTATAGAAACACATATGCTAGCTTGATACTTTTCTTTGGCATTTACAGAACAGGTACACAAGGTTCATGGAAGACTGGAGGTTCTTCATTCACCCAAAAAAACCCTCACATTAGCTTCATTGAAGAATAAGGCTACGTTAACACTGCAGGGCATGATGCCTTATTCGGATTTTTGTTAAAGCCGATCTTTTTACGTAGTCGTTCAAATTACACGAAGAAAGACCACTTCTAAGGTTGATGAAATGTGTCTGTGACGTCACGCATGAACACAAAACACGATGTCACGTTGCGCATGCACACAAACACGGGGCGTCGCGTTTATGGAAATAAATATGGCCTCTTGTGTAGATCTCATCATGACGCAGTTGTGGCAATTTCAAGGATTTTGTTCAACCAGAGCCAACATTTTCTTATTTATAAGTTATAAAGGATCTTTTCGGCAAAAAGTTTTTTTTGCTCCTTCGTCCAGTGTTGCTTTTGTCCGGAGTCTGTTTTGTTGAGCAATTGTGTCATCTGTCGCCTTTCGATGACGGATAGGTCGGATGAGCTCAACGCACTCGCATCGGCTTCATATCTGATTCATATCCACAGATGCATGTCATATTGGGCAGAAAAAAAATCGGAATTGACCTGCAGTGTGAACATAGCCCAATTGTGTGTGTGTGTGTTTTGTTTTTTTATCTTTTACGAAAATACAGGTTAGCTTCAAAGATGACTGTAAAAAAATTTAAAAACACATACTGTACGTTAGCTTTATTGAAGACAAAATTGTCTTGGATGATTACAAAAACCTGAGGGTCACGAAAGGCTCACTTGTATGTTGGTGTGAGTCAATATTGTTAGTTTTACCAAACTGTGTGTGGTCTTGGAGTCAAGTGCACATCACTGTAGTTTTTCGTTATACACTAGGTGAAACTTTCCATACGTATATACAAATAACAGAGCATTATTGGCCAGCAAAAGTTCAGTTTCATGCAGACATTTTGGGGGCTTTATCTCTGTTCCTATTTATCCTTATAACCGTGTGTCGGTATCTGAATCCAGCTTGGTGGACTACAACAGGCGGCCTTGTGAAATTCCACAATCGGAAATTCTGTCCCAGCGTTGACAGAGACATGTGACATCAAACATTTTCCCGTGATCTTAACAGCGTTTTTCTGTATTTGTTATCAATGCACATATGACTGAGGCTCTTGTCTTTCGACGCACATGTGACCCAGTACAAATGTCAACACTCTGCTAACGGCACTTTTTTGGGGGTTTTTTGTTTTGTTTTTTTGGGTCACCACGGGGTGTATATGGGCAACGTATGTAAAATTTTTGTGCTCAAACACCCATTTAGACGCAGTGAGCCCCAGTGTCTCATCTACATATTATTATTTTTTTTGCTGCAAGTCAAAGCAAGTTTTTACTGTGGATTTCAGTGGAAAGTGAAACCAGCATCTTGAGAATGCTATTGATTTTGAGAAGACGTGCCATCAGCTGTAAATTTATGGTTCGTGTTCCATTTAAAAGACTAACATAAAAAGCTGCTGTTGTTTCTTGATTAGGATTAATAGGAATCAGTATGTACCGTATATCCCCTTTTCACAATGCCTCAAACCACCCATATTTTAATGTTCAGCTGGGAATGAAGGGACATGGTCGATCGGGCAATTTTCCGCCATGTAAAATGGCAACAGAGCTGTAACAGAAGCGGGACGACACCCGGGTCAATGGGTATTCAAGGTGGGTGTGAAGTTTAACACCCGACTCTCACATCTCCCTCACTGTTGTCAAAAGCAATTGTTGCTGTCAGACGCATTTAAAAAAAATCTATTACAAAAAGCTACTGTTCTTTCTTGACTGGGATCTATTAGAATCAATTTTTAGCCCCCTTTTACACGACTTCGAAAAGTTATGTACAAATGACCCCAACTCTCTCTGTAAAAGACATCCTCATTAGCTGAGTTTTGTGTTAAAGTGGATAAACCACTGGAACTATTTTGTTGCGGCTCTGATTCTGCAGTTTTGCTGAATCGGCGTGTGAAAGGCGCTTTCATACTGTCTGCAGAATTCAAACATTTTTTGTCTGTAATTGTCCGACAATTTAGACAATTTTCAATAGTTTTTCGAAATGTGGGTACAATCTTGGAATAGACTGAACTGTAGTCCCTGGTTAATTGTCCCTCTCTTCACTCACGCAGCCAAAGTCACTGATCCATTGTGTAAAACACTCATTGACAAGACCCCACCCTATTGTCGCTCTCTGCTCACCCTACCTACCACCACCTGCACTTTGGGTTCCAACAGTTTTATTTACCTCTTCATTCAAAGGTCCTCACTACTTTAAGGCTCTGATGCTACCATTTGGCGGGATCTCTGTTTTGAAAGGGGCTTTCACACTCTTTTACAATTTAGCAATATGACCCTTTTGTTGAGGTCTATGTAAAAGGCAAAGGCGAGCAAAGTCTTTTATTACATAGTCGCAGGATCTGTGTGAAGGAGGCTCAAGGAGTCAACTCTCATGCTGTGTGTTTACCCTGGCTGCCTTTTACTGACATTTAAGCAAAGCATCTGATAATTACGATGTCATCTCTTCACTGGACAACGTTATGCTATGCCTCCAATAACAACCAAAAGAAACTCATGACAAGTCACGAAAAGGGGCAAAACACTGGTGTAAAGAGCACGCTGCGGGAAGGCGGTAGAACAACGCCGCCTCTAAACTCATTTGCATGTTGCACATTCATGACATAAACACAAAACCAATTGCGTTCCCCACTCCAGTCATCCGGCACACATGCTTGTGCTGCACAAACCAGTCAAAACCTTTATTGGGGGTCCAGGCAAGATTTTAAGCAACATTTTGACATTCTTAAGTAACTAAGTCTAAAAAGAAGTTAACCATCGCTTAATAAAACTAAAATAAGACTCATTTAGTCACTCTTTGATGATGATGTCTATAGAGTGAAACCCTGCATATTTGTGGTTTGGCATGAGCAAATTAGCATTTTTGCAGATTTTCATTTGGGAACCCACAGTATCATCCATTTTTCACTGAAAATCTATTGACTGTTTTTGTGCTCAGGCAATAGCAATAAAACTACTATTACTTTGGCGCCATTTGGTCGAATTGTTGGGTTTAATTCATTCATAGTGCTTTCTTGTGTGTTTGTTTGTGTTTGTGTTCGTGTTTGTGAGTGGTGGCTGCTGCTTCTCTTCCAATGTGGCTATGAATAGCCGGTGTAGTATACTTTGTCCTTAAAATTTGTTTTTACTTCCTAACATTTATAATTGTGTGTAAATGCCACAAGGTGAGTCAATTGGCTTACAGGTAATACTGTTTGTGTAAAGTGCTAGTGGGCGTATTTGTTTGTCTTTGGGTAATGTCACGTCAGTTTGTGGTAGCTTGTCATTTGTCATTATTGTTATTTATGCTAGCTCATACCATTGAGCCACAGGTAAAGGTGGTTGGTTTGTGTTGAATAATTTGACTACTGAATACAGTCAATTGTGCAACATGGGATTCGTGATAGTATTCATGCCAGACGCATGGTGTTGATGCTTTATGATTCTCTTTTTTTAAGTGCTTTGCCACCATCTTATAGCATCTATAAACAATTACAAATCCCTTTTTGCGAGGGGGGAGGGGGGTTACAATTATTGCACATTTTCACTATTCGCGGCAGGGTGTGGTCCCTTTCACTGTACTACAAATCATTTTGGCCATTTCCATTTTACTTGCCGTAAAAACACAAAAAACTCTAGTAATTAAGTCACTTTGCACTTAGTAACATGGAATTTGGTAGGCATCATCACTAAACCCACCAAGAAGAGACAGAAAAGACTCAGGAAGTCTGCCATTTTCTGACTCAACTCCACAAGGCCCTCGACAAAATATTTCACTTATCAACTTGAAATGATTTGTAGTTAGACATTTCTGTCATGAGTACAAAGTCTGAGAACCCATTGAAAATGCAATGAAAGCCTGGCATTTTGGTTAGAAGCCATTTCAGTGACATTTCAAGGGGTCCTTCGAAGGTGAACTCATCTTAGAGATTTCATCTGATTGCTACCAAATTTTAGCTGCTCATACGAGACAGATTGGCGACGCTAAATTACGAGGAATTTAGCGTCGCATTCCGTATTGGTGGAGCATGCCATGAAGTTTGATGACTCGCCATTGGTTAAGTCATGCAGTCAAGAATTTTAGGAAAAGTCAGCCCCCAAAGGCAGATTCACCTAGCAACATGAAATTCTGTAAACATGTCTGCTGTATCGTTAGTATACCCACAAAAAAAAGATGCCCAAAAAGACAAAAGTCAGGAAGCCAAGGGTTTTTCAATGAATAACTCCTCCTTGAGATTTTGCCCCATTGCTGTAACAAATCTGAACCACGTATAGATAGCTGACGCTAACTTGGGAGGAGTTTGACTTTTCGCCATTACGTCTGGTCGCAGCATGCCCCGAAATTTGATAAACCTTTTTAAATATTCAACTCTAGTAAATGACCTGTACAAGGTAAGTCTTTTGCTTTGGGCTCGTTCTTCGCCGCTTGCAGCTTCAATTAATTGAATTACTATGCTCCAGTTTGGCACATCCTGCTCTTTAAAAGTCATATTGTGTGTCAGCAGCTGTTTAGTTACTTGCACCACATGCTTTCAGCTGCATACCTAACAATGTATCAGAATTGATGTGATTCGCTGGCACAAAACCACAGTTTGACAATAATTTGCTTCAAGTTTTATGACTGGGAGCATTAAAATACAAAACATTCTTTTCATTTTGGTGATGTGTACAATGAGGCTTTTCTAACTTGGACGTCTTATTTTTCTCAGTAATAGGGAAAACTGGCCTTCTGTTTGTGCACAACTTTTACAGATTACTCATTGTCTGTCACATGTCGCCTGCTATTTTTGAACACTACTCACTCACAATGGTCACATCACAGTGGATTGTGTGTAATGTTCTGTGCTTCTGCCTGCTGGCGACATTTTCCCTTGTGTCCGGTCTCATCTTGTTCATTTGTGGGGGCAGTCTCCTAGCCACACACCTGTTTGGTATTTAGGTGCAGCTCCAGTGGAAGGAAGGTGCCGGAGTAGGAGTGTAACCATTTGTTTCGGCAACTATTCGATTCACATCACAATTCATGGTTGCCGATTCAATTCAAGGATGGTATTGGTGGAGCAAGTGTAGTATCACAATACATGTTCATAATTGACTTCAACGAAAATAAAATAGTTTCAGACGCACTTACATAAAGACTAGTCGTCTGGTCCTGATTCGTGTTATAACTCTTATTTATCTCATTTGTTATCAAAGTGAATAATTAATGACTTAGATTACAGTTAAGTGATATTGCAGCTTTTAAGTACCAAAATGACCTTTTCTGTCTGAGTTACTCTTGTTTCCTATCACAATCTGTTTAGGCAGCAACCTAATTGGGGCTAAAACGGCTGGGTGTGGTGAATGTCAAGAAATCCCTTGCCCCAAATTTTTTTCCAAGAAAGCCCTTCATGCAACAACAAAAAAGTGGCAAAATTCGAAGGGATAAATTAACAATTTTGTATTTCAGTGAGCACTGACCTACTTTTTTTACTTTTCACCAAAATTGTTAGTCATGCTTACAAGACCATATCACAGCAAAAAAACAAAACGAGATATTTGCTTTTGTTTCAAACTACAACCTTCTTAGGCAGCTATCCAGGCTCTTTGCCTTCAATGTCATGAAATCCATTGAGACTAATTATATGCTGATTCCAAGATCTCATTGGTAAATCACAACTGATCAATTAGACAATTTATATACATCTGTGCTGAATGGCTGCAATTTTATAATGCCTTATCTTACAATGTTACAGCAAATTTCCTCTTCAGCAGACCCCAGAAAGTCAGAGCTTGTCATCAGTGGGACGGGTAGAGAGGGTGTAAACCTTCAAACTCCTCGGTACCCACATCAGCGATGACCTTACATGGACCCACAATGCACAACATATCATCAGGAGTGTTGTATCCAGAATGAAACTAAAAAACAGCTTCTACTCACACGCCATTAGACTCCTGAACAAATTACATCACAATCTGTGAACCATCCATCCATCCATTTTCTGAGCCGCTTCTCCTCACTAGGGTCGCGGGCGTGCTGGAGCCTATCCCAGCTGTCATCGGGCAGGAGGCGGGGTACACCCTGAACTGGTTGCCAGCCAATCGCAGGGCACATACAAACAACCAACCATTCGCACTCATGCCTACGGGCAATTTATAGTCTCCAATTAATGCATGTTTTGGGGATGTGGGAGGAAACCGGAGTGCCCGGAGAAAACCCACACAGGCACGGGGAGAACATGCAAACTCCACACAGGCGGGGCCGGGGATTGAACCCGGGTCCTCAAAACTGTGAGGCTGACGCTCTAACCAGTCGGCCACTTTTGCTCACTTGAATGTTTACACTGTGCAATACCTCTGCAACCTGCAATACTTGAATAGTTGAATGCCTGCATCCTTGCAAATTACATACATATTTTATTAATCTGTCATTATTAACATTTTTCTTTTATCTTTTATATTCTTTGTATAAGTGGAGGGAGACTACAACATAACCTAATTACCGTTATATAATTTCAAAGATCAAAGCTGATGGACGTTTTTGTTGTTTGACGCCACCTGTTGAGGAAGTTCACGAGGCCGGTTGCTGTCACTCATGAATTTCATTGACAAATGTCTTTCAAGACAATGACTTGTGGGATAACCTATCTGATATAGATAATAAATCAATTTAATTATACAAGTGACAAAATTCTAACAGATTAAATAAATTATCCATGATGAATAACCAAAATAACTTTAAAATTGTGCTGGTAATATTTTGTTTTCTGAAGTGTTACACACATTTAAAAAAAAAAAAAAAAAAGATTTATGGTTACAAATGACTTTTTCCCCAAAATAGTCGAATTAGTTAGTAATTATAACTTCATAAATGTTAAATCCTTACTTTTTCAAAAAACCTTCAAATATGAGGTTTCACAGTTCATGAAGTAGAACACTGCGGACTGGTACTTTATATAATTTAGTATTTATTGGACTTTAAACCCTGCTATTGGTTGGCGACCAGTTCAGGGTGTACCCTGCGTGTCATGGGTGTGTGTTCCGGTTTTTGTCTTCCCCCTGTTTTACACACACCTGCTCCTGAGAGCATCTTCACCACCTGTGCCTCGTTCACCCTAATTACCCCTTGCATTTAACATCGTGTCTCATTCTTTCTCATCGCCAGTTCGTTGTACCTTGTCATTGCGTTCCAGCATTCCTTGTTTCCACGTCAAAGACTCAGTAAGACTAGACCCTGTTCCGATTATCGACCTCGCCTTTTTGCCTCATGTTTTTGGATACTGTTGCCTTTTTTTGGATTGCCTGCCTGTGTACCGACCTATGCCCGTATATTAAACCTCTCTTTTGTTTTTTTAAACTGTCCATTTGTTTTGGAGTCATGCATTTTTGGGTCCTATCCTCTGTTCCGTTCATGACACTGCCTCTCGCCCAAAAATAGCTGCTTTCGGCTCCAGCATGCATGTCACCCTAGTGAGGATAAGCGGTTCGGAAAATTGATGGTTGGATGGACTTTAAACCGGCGGCACGGTGATTGACTGGTTAGCACATCTGCCTCGCAGTGAGGACCCGGGTTCAAATCCGGCCTCGCCTGTGTGGAGTTTGCATGTTTTCCCCGTGCCTGCGTGGGGGCCCCTTCAAAATCCTAACACCAATTAAATATACTACCATGTCTTCCCCAATAATACTGGTACTCCGGTTTCCTCCCACATTCCAAAAACATGCACGGTAGGTTAATGGAAAACTCATGCCCGTAGGTGTGCACGTGAGTGCAAATGTTTGGTTGTTTATATGTGCCCTGCGATTAATCGGCTGGAGACCAGTTCAGGGTGTACCCCGCCTCCTGCCCGCAGTTAGTTGGGATAGGATCCGATATACCTGTGACCCTAGTGAGGATAAGTGGTGTAGAAAATGGATGGATGGACTTTAAACCACAATTACAGTAGGCCCTAATTCAAGTACTTTCTTCACTACTAAAAGTTTCAACATGAAGTGCTTTTACCTCAATATAATGCCAAATTTAAAAACCTGTCACACAGCTTCTAGAAAATTGGTACATAATGTACTTTCACATATTTTCAACAAAATATTCTCCCCAACAAGGTTGTGAATGTTCTCATTCATCCAGGTAATTGAATTGAAACTGACGCAACGTTACTGCTCGATCACAGCCTCCAAGACAGATTCACACATTTTAACCCTAAACAAATATTTCACTTGCTCGAAGTTTGTCTTAACACCACATATTTTTCCATTAATGGGAACATTTTACAGAAAAAAAAATGGCTGTGCTATGGGATCCCCGGTATGCTTGATCGTCGCAAACTTGTACTGTCCATGGAGGACATGGAAAGGAGGGCTCTGAACTCTATGGGAACAATCTTTGGCGCAGATATATGGATGAAACATGGGTTAGAATCCAAAGCCAATAAGTGCAAGCTTTCACCAAATTTCACCATATTGGGCATAATCAAAACCTGTGGTTACCCCAGCTGTTCATTTACATCTAATTCCAGAAAGGACAAGCGCAAGGTCTACAAGAGTAACAGACGCAACATTATTGTCATTCTGTATGTATCAGGTCTGTCTGAGAAACCGAAGGATTTTTAACCAACACAACATTCCAGTACACTTCAAACCTGGTAACACCCTGAGACAAAGGCTGGGACACCCCAAAGACCGAACACTAAATACGCAAAAAAGCAACCTGGTGTATGCACAGATGCATATATGGGGGAAACCAAGCAATCACTGAGCAGACACATGGCACAACACAGAGGGGCAAACTCCTCAGGTCAAGACTCTGGTGTCTACTTGCACTCCCAAGAGAAACAGAACTCTTGAGGACAAAAAAGTGTATATTCTAGACAAGGAAGACAGATGATTTTAAAGAGGAGTAAGGCCAAAACAGATTTACGACATCACCTATCTTCCACTTACAATGCCGTCCTTTCGTCCATTTCAAAGTGACTCAATAATTCTGCCTCCAACATTAACAAACAACTTACAATGCCGTCCTTTCGTCCATTTCAAAGTGACTCAATAATTCTGCCTCCAACATTAACAAACAAAAACACAGCCTCTTTTGTTCTTGAGGCAGCTCCATCACCTTTTTAGAAGTGAATGAGATATTATGGGTTGTTTCCACTCAACGACTCGTTGATGGACAGTGGCCTCTCTGCAAGGCATCGTAACGACTTTCGTTTTGCATTCATAAAGAATGATAAAGCTGGTTTCTTACTTGGAGCATGAAAAGTTGCGTTTTTCAAACCAACTCAGGCTAATCTGTGCCAACTAAACCTTGATGCATGAGCTGATGAAGCCTGCTCAGATGAGAGGCGAAACGTCTTCTAAGACAATCAGTCATCGATTCAGTGCCCTCAAAATTCTCCATAACAATTAAATTATTCTTTTTTTTTTTCTCCAGTTTTTTTTCTTTGCAGCATTGAAAATACATGTTTTTTTTTAATTAATTTGGAATTATGGTGGATTTTCATGCACATTTAGGAACTTATAAAAATTAGTTACTAATATAAAACTAGTTACTAATATAAACTATTTCATGCCTACGTGTGTCTTCATTCTGGTGTCTTTCCTCCTGAACATTGCAATCAAAATTGGCAGAAGTTGCCAAGGGTCGATGTGGCCGTCATGAGCTGTTTCTCAGTTTGATGAGTTGCCACCTCTGGGTTGTTAAAAACACTTGACGTGGCGTTGGGTTTTAATTTCATTTGTGGGCCTGCCCCATCTCAAATTGTATTGTAATTGTACCCTTAATACTTCGCTGTTCGACTATCGCGGATTCACGACAGCCCAGATTTTTTTTTCCAGTGCAATTTTGTATGCTGTTTTTTACAGCGTACGAACCCGCATTGTGTCCTAAGTGACTTGCCGTATTTTTTCCAGTGCAATTCTGCATGCTGTTTTTTTACATTTTTCCAGTGCAATTCTACATGCTGTTTTTTTACAGTGTACAAACCCGCATTGTATTCTGCGTCCTGATTGGCTACAGTACTGTAGACCAATTTGAATCCGTCTCCTCTGTGCCATGTCTCCTGTACAGCACAGAATGCGTTTGGCTTGCTAAATTTAAATTAGTGTTCGATTGCTAGCAGTGTGACTCTAAAGTGCCTCCTGTTTGCGGGTTTTCTCCCAGTCATAACCAACAATGTCGACGAAACGTGCTGCACTGACAAGGTCACCTGCAGTCGCACCCAAAAGGCAAAGGAAAGGTGTTAACTATCGAAGGTGACATGTCTGTTTATAAGAATCTTCTGGCCCAGAAGAAAAAAGAGCGGCAACAACGATGTTCTTCTCTCGGAAAAAGACAGTGGAAAAGGACGCTAGAGCGGAGCGGCCTCAGGACGAAGAGGGACGATCAGAGGAAGCGTGAAACACGCGCGGGTCACTATGAATAATTTCTTACGTTTCCGACCTCATACGCTGTTCATTAAAATGACATTTGTTTCTAAAAATGTTCATTTTGTCAGAAAATGTTTACATTTTTATTTCTTAAATGTTTGGGCCTTAAAACAGGTTTTGTTTTACCTTTGTTTCGTTATACAATAATAATAACTTAGTACTTGTTTTTCTTACAAAGGTTTGAACTTTGATCGTGTTTAAACGAGAGAAATGTGAGAAACTGTTAATGGTGACGTTTACAGCCTTAAAACATAAAATAATTGTAAAAATGTAAGTTTCGTACTTCGCTGATTTCACCAATCGCGGCTTATTCCTAGAATGTAACCCCAGTGATAAACGAGGGAACACTGTACTGTATTAGATTGTAGTCCTTGTTTTTAAAATGGTCACTGAAACTTTTTAAATACTATGGGTTCTCAGTCATCGACGTTAAGGTAATCCACAGAACATGCAGATTTTTATATCCTAGTTTGAGTCGTGGTTCCTGAGCATGTGCGACGTAGGGGTGCACAGGGCGGCATTCAAGTCAGGACCGGCACGGCTACTTTTGATATACCGTCCTTCCTCCAATATGCTAAAACACGCAACATTTCTGGGAAATTAATGAAATACTTTCCAAAGAAAATCCATCATTGGTTAATGCTTCTGTCATTGGCTGGCAACCAGTCCGGGGTGTAGCCCGCCTCTCGCCCGAAGATAGCTGGGATGGGCCCCAGCACGCCCACGACCGTAGTGAGGATAAGTGGTACAGAAGATTAATGCTTCTGTGGCATTTTTAATACTTGCTGAACCGCAGAGCTAAGGATTATGTGTAATTTTAAAGGGAAAAAAAGAATGAAACCAGATGAAAGCAGGCTTTGGATAATGCTATGCGGACATCTGCATAGTCAGAAGCTTGATTATGGTCAAAGCTTATTCCTTTTTTTTTTTTTTTTTTTTAAAACATTTATTTATTGTATTTATTTATTTTTCGTGCCCGCAGTTGGGATAGGCTCCAGCATACCCGCGACTCCAATTAGGATAAGCGGTGCAGAAAACGGATGGATGGATACATTATCCTCAGTGTGCTCAAATGGTTAGGGGTAAGTGACCACAATATCTTAACACAGATCAAATGACAACCTATTGCTTTTACAGTGTTACCTACATCACATGTCAATATTGGCCTACAAAAATGCTAGTACCTAGTTGATCCTCTGGTAGAATCTCTTCCCTTGCTTCATGGTACATTTTGGACAACTGGGTTTTTCCTTTAACCGGATTGACAACTTTTGGCACAACATTGGTAAAACCCTGTTTCATGTGCCAGCAGAGGTTTACTGATGATGTGTGGATCCTGTGAACTTCATCACACAACTGGAAAGAGATGGGGAAAGTCACGTAACTTCATCACAACATTCATGACGAAAGACAGTATAAGCATAACAACAGATTTGTTCTCTCTCTCAATAATGTGCTATGGAACGATATACAGTCCAGTACACTGACATTAACTCAAAACTATTGCAATTCAACGAGGGAGACACAGATACAGTACATCAGAGTGTAAACAGTAATAAGGTACTAGTATTATCACAACAAGGAACTTTGAGCACTTCCTGTTGTAGCCAAGCATACTGTGTTCGTTTGGGAAGACAGCCTGCGGTGAAAGCAACGCCACTGTCTTGACAATATATTAATTCATAATTCAAATGGCATTGTCTTGCTGAAATAATTAGGGGCGTCCATGAAAAAGACGTTGCTTGGATGGCAGCATATGTTTCTCCAAAACCTGTATGTACCTTTCAGCATTAATGGTGCCTTCACAGATGTGGAAGTTACCCATGCCATTGGCACAAACACAGCCCCATACCATCACAGATGCTGGCTTTTGAACTTTGCGTCCATAACAGTCCGGATGCCTCTTTTTCTCTTTGGCCGGGAGGACACGACTTCCACAATTTCCAAAAACAATTTGAAATGTGGACTCGTCGGACCACAGAACACTTTTCCACTTTGCGTCAGTCCATCTTAGATGAGCTCGGGCCCAGAGAAGACGGCGGCGTTTCTGGGTGTTGTTGATAAATGGCTTTTGCTTTGCATAGTAGAGTTTCAAGTTCCACTTACGGATGTAGCGTCGAACTGTATTTACTGACATTGATTTTCTGAAGTGTTCCTGAGTCCATGTGGTTATATCCGTTACACATTGATGTCAGTTTTTGATGCAATGCCGCCTGAGGGATCGAAGATCACGGGCATTCATTGTTGGTTTTCGGCCTTGCCGCTTACATGCAGTGATTTCTCCAGATTCTCTGAACCTTTTGATGATATTATGGACCGTAGATGGTCATCGTTTCCTTTCGGCTTGTCCCTTTAGGGGTCGCCACAGCTCGTCATCCTTTTCAATGTAAGCCCATCTCCTGCATCCTCCTCTCGAACACCAACTGCCCTCATGTCTTCCCTCACGACATCCATCAAGCTTCTCTTTGGTCTTCCTCTAGCTCTCTTGCCTGGCAGCTCCATCCTCATCATCCTTCTACCAATATGGTCACTATTTCTCCTCAGGACGCGTGTAAACCATCGAAGTCTGCTCTCTCTAACTTTGTCTCCAAAACATCGAACCTCGGCTGTCCCTCTGAGCTCATTACTAATTTTATCCAACCTGATAACTCCGAGAGCGAACCTCAACATCTTCATTTCCGCCACCTCCACCTCTGCTTCCTGTTGTGTCTTCAGTGCCACTGTCTCTAATCCGCACATCATGGCTGGCCTCACCACTGTTTTATAAACTTTGCCCTTCGTCCTAGCAGAGACTCTTCTGTCACATAACACACCTGACACCTTCCTCCACCCGTTCCAACCTGCTTGGACCCGTTTCTTCACTTCCTGACCATTTCGCTGGACGGTTGACCCCAAGTATTTAAAGTACTCCACCCTTGCAATCTCTTCTCCCTGTAGCCTCACTCTCCCCCCACCGCCCCTCTCATTCATGCACATATATTATGTCTTACTTCGGCTAATCTTCATTCCTCTGCTTTCCAGTGCATGCCTCCGTCTTTCTAACTGTTCCTCCACCTGCTCCCTGCTTTCACTGCAGATCACAATGTCAACTGCAAACATCATGGTCCACGGGGATTCCAGTCTAACCTCATCTGTCAGGCTATCCATCACCACTGCAACCAGGAAGGGGCTCAGGGCTGATGCCTGATGCAGTCCTACCTCCACCTTAAATTCGTCTGTCACACCTACAGCACACCTCACCGCTTTTCGGCTGACCTCGTACATGTCCTGTATTATTCTAACATACTTCTCTGCCACTCCAGACTTCCGCATGCAGTATCACAGTTCCTCTCTGGGTACTCTGTCATAGGCTTTCTCTAGATCTACAAAGACACAATGTAGCTCTTTCTGACCTTCTCTGTACTTTTCCATCAACATCCTCAAGGCAAATAATGCATCTGTGGTACTCTTTCTAGGCATGAAACCATACTGTTGCTCGCAAATACTCACTTCTGTCCTGAGTCTAGCCTCCACTACTCTTTCCCATAACTTCATTGTGTGGCTTATCAACTTTATTCCTCTATAGTTTCCCCAGCTCTGCACATCACCCTTGTTCTTAAAAATGGGCACCAGCACACTTTTCCTCCATTACCCAGGCATCTTTTCACACGCTAGAATTCTATTGAACAAGCTAATCAAAAACTCCACAGCCACCTCTCCTAGATGCTTCCATACCTCCACAGGAATGTCATCAGGATCAACTGCCTTTCCATTTTTCATCCTCTTTAATGCCTTTCTAACTTCCCCCTTACTAATCATTGCCACTTCCTGGTCCACCACACTTACCTCTTCTACTCTCCCTTCTCTCATTTTCCTCAACTATTGATGCTCCTCATTGTGGTGCATCCATTTGATGAGGTATTGTAATTGGTTAGCAAAATAAGTGTTTAAAGTTGGGAGCATTTAGGCCTCCCACCTGTTTACTTTTCTGAAGAGTGGATAAAGTAATTCTATTTTTCTTATTTTTGGAATCAAAATTTATTACGGCAGAATCTAATGTTTGAAACCATTTAAATGTGGTCTTAAATGGAATCATTGAGAATAAATAATTTATTTGAGTTAAGGCTTTAATTTTTATTGTGACTATTCTTCCCAGTGGTGATATAGGCAAGTTATTCCAGTGTCTTAAATTAGATGAGATTTTTTCCAGAAGTGGTGTATAATTTAGATTGGTTAGCTCTGTGAGTTTTGGTGAAATATTAATACCTAAATACTTAATGTTTCCTATAGGAATGGGGTAATCTGGGATTTGAGTTGCAGGATTCCATGAGTTTGCTGTTATTGGGAGTATTGTTGATTTTGTCCAGTTGATAAAGTAATCTGATATTTGTGAAAATGTTTTAATGAGATTGAAGACTGCCTGAAGAGAAGACTTGGGTTCCTGTAAATAAAGGAGCATATCATCAGCATAGATTGATTTTGTGTTCTGTCACTAGCGAGCAGATACCTTTTAATAGCATTCTGATATATAGCGGTAGCAAAAGGTCGATGAATATTGCAAATAGCATTGGTGAGCGTGGACATCCTTGTCTGGTTCCTCTTTGTAAAGTAAAATCTTGTGATGTAATCCTAATTGTGGCGACTGTTGCTTTCGGCGAGTTGCATAATGTTGCTATCCAGTGTATAAATGAGTCTCCAAAGCCCAATTAAAAAGTACTGCAAACAGGAAAGCACAGTTAACTTTATCGAAAGGTTTCTCTGCGTCAAGTGACATGATGATTGCATTTAGATTTTTACGCTGTGACATGCTTATTAAATTTAACAGACGTCTGGCATTATTTTTGGAACTTCTACCTTTAATGAAACCTATCTGGTCATAGTGTATTATCGACGGCAGTACCTTTTCAAGTCTCGCTGCGAGGGCTTTCGAAATAATCTTGATATCTAATTAGTCAGTGATGAGGGCTGATAATTAGCTGGGAGTGTGGGGTCTTTTCCTGACTTTAGTAATAATTTAATTGAAGCCGTGTTCATATGGCTACTTATTTGACCTTTACGGTTTATCGTTTTGACTGGTCTGAAAAATAGAGGCGCTAGCTAGTATTGGCCAGAAATGTTTAATGAATTCAACGGACTGGTCCCGACTGTATATTTTTTAATGTGTCATGTAATTCTGTGATGGTTAAAGGAACATCAAGACTGTCTTTAATTTTTATATTTAATTGAGGAATATTTAGAGCCTACTTAAAAGTTTCAATTTCTTTTTGGTCTTGGTTGTTCGAAGATGCGTATAAAAATGCGTATATTTCATTTATTTCTAGCGGTGACTGTGTACAATTTCTGTTTGAATCTAGAATGGCTGTAATTAAGAACTTTATTGCGCTGAAGTTGGTTCGCAAGAAATTTTCCTGATTTATTATTGTACTCAAAGTTAGTGTATCTTAACTGTTGTAGAAAATCTGTTCTTTTTAATAAGATGTCAAATTGATGTTTTGCCTTTTGAAGTTGTTTTCTCAGCGTAACTGTCGAATTATTTGCATATTCTTCTGTGAGGTGTTTAATTTAAAAAATGTGTATTCTCTTTTTGTACGGGGTTTCAGCCTCCATATGTCCACAAGACCAAAGTCGTCCACATACTGCGCTAACATATTGGGGCATTGTGGCTGATTGCTATTTCTGAGATTTGAGCGATCTATTAGGGGTTTTAGTGTAAGGTTAAAGTTGCCTCCCATGATAATTGTAGAATTGGCTATTAAGTTTTAACAAGTGTGAAAAGAGCGCATGGAAAAAAGGCTAGATTATCTTTATTAGGAGCGTATACATTGACAATTGTGTGAAGTTTATACATTGACAATTGTGTGAAGTTTGTTAAATATTGTAGCCTATATAATTATGTTGTTATTATAATTATTAAGACTCAAACTTGTCTCTGGTGGTCACGAAAACACTTGGGACCATTGATAACTAGATTGTGTGAGAAAGACAAAAGACAAACTGTTTAAACTAAAACTGTAACTGTTTAAAAATCCACAAAATCATCTGGCAAACAAGCAAATACAATCAGAAAAAAACATGTCAGAAAAGAGACAAGCAAATACAGTCTGTTGTCTTTACTTAATGAATTTGTTCTTTTTATTTTGTCAGAAAATCTGTACCAACATTACAATTTTTCTTCACTTTCTATAGATATTACAAGCATTTTTTTTCTTTACCACATCCCTTCGTAACATAAATTGAATAATGTCATACAGTGGTGTCTTGAGATACGAATTAGATGTTTTCCATGACTATGTTTGTAACTCAAAACACATCACAAATCATCTTCCCCCATTGAAATGAATAGAAAAGCAGTTATTCATTTTCCCCACAAAAACAATCACAATTTTTAGTATATTTTTAACAAGAAAAAATATACTCTATAATATTATATTTGATAAAAACATGCATCCATGACACAAATAGAATTAAAACAGATTAAATGTTTTTGTCAAATTTTTTTTTCCTTCACTGCACATTGTGCTGCTCGTTCTGCTGTGTGTCTTGGCCACCTGGGGGCAGTATAAGACACAGCTATACTGTACTGGAGACTCAGTTCCTCTCTGTTTCTCAGTACGGCAGTAATATTAGTCTGTCTTCACAGAGGATAAAGAATATATGCCTGTGAGTATTATTATATGCTCTGTCTACATGTGTTGTGGCACCATTTGTGGTGCTTAAAGGTTAACAACACGGCCACATAGATGCTAATTGTTAGCCCTTGTGACCATGGAGTTTCCCATTGTGTATAAGCATTATGGTAGTGGAGGCTACGAGGTTGTTTTCTTTGTTTTGTTTATAGTTTGACAGTAACCTTCAGTTGAGAGTGGCAATGAACAGGTTGAAGCCTTTTTTTTTTTTTTTTTTTTTAAATAATATATAGTAATTATATCTGCCAAACTACCGCTTGTTGTGCATTGAGTTGAGTCACCTTCCACAATACAGCACTCTATCTCAATATTGCGCTCGCAAGTCAAGGCAAAAGGTCAGCCCATCGACAGTATGTATTTAAAAAAAAAAAAAAAAAACTCGTTAGTTGGGTCACCTGTATCTCGAGGCACCACTTAAATCCTGCGTTTGGATGTCACTAGTTTCCATGACTTCTGATTTTTAATTCAATTCATTCCGAAAAATATATAAAATAATGAAATACTGGGGGAAATGTATATACATAATAATATGATGAGTTGATTTTACGTTTTGTGTTTTGAACAGTCATTACAGCCTTCATAACTACGATGTGGGTTTCAAATGAGTTTGAAACCCCTGGTCTGAGTGAGCAAGATATTGTAACTCTCTGGAACAGAAACATGGAATGCAAGCAACGTTGTGGAGCAACCATCTGTCAAAGTTAACTGGAGCGCTAATCACCACGAAAGACGTAGTCTCATTACTTTCTCACATTAAGATCTTTAACACTGCAGACTGAGTGGGATATAACGTAAGTGACATAGCTGCCTGGAAGAGATGCATGGGACGGACACAACATTGTGAAGCGACCACGCGTCAGAGTCGAAAGAATTGGCAATAAAATTGTCAACTCAACATAAAGTAAGTTTATTTTTTTATTACTGCAGACTGGGCGGGACAAGTAAGTGGCCGATCTTTAATAAAGCAGAATGCTCATAGTAGACCTCGGACTTGCTGTCTAAATCCCCAATCGCTATTCGCATTGACAGTAACGAATGGCTACCGAATCACAATCGAATCGTTACTCCTTGTACTATTCCGAAATAGACATGTCGTTGTCCAACAAATGAAATATCCAATTTGATTATTTGAAAATATCTATAGCCCCCTAGTTAAGTCCTGATCACAGTGTTTTTGTTGTCACAGAACACCAGAAAAGACGCATGACTTATTTTGGCTGGCACGTTTTGGCAACCGCTTTTCCCTTCAGAAAAAGCGGTTGCCAAAATGCTGCTTTGTAGTTTGAAATGGCTTACTTTAACCAGGATCCCTCACCACATCGTGGCTGTGGTCTATTTTGTGCCGGTGGCTGGCAACATCTGCTTCTACAAAGCCAGCTAGTTTGCTTAGCTGCTAGTTAGCAGTAGCTGGCTAGCTCTCGTTAATCATCCGTCACATATTGAATGAATCTTGCATAAGTTTATCCAATTCTTCTGCCGCAGTCACAGTATGCCATGAACATCCCTACTCACGGCCGCAGAGATTATCGTCTCGGAGAGGACAGCTATGTGCATCCATGATTCATTTCAAGCTACAGGACTTGGAAGCTACTGTAAAACTGTGCATATGCACATGTCAAAATGTCGGCCTTAAAATAAAGGAAGTAAATACGGTGGGGCAGCATCTTGTCTTGGTATGTTGTTCTTTGATTCGTTTTCATTCGAATCCAAACATTCTGACCAAGTGTTGTTTTTTTTTGTTTTTCTGGCGTACTAGCGAGTTGGCTCGACTTACAACTGGCTTGTTCGTAGCACTAGTGCAAAGCAAATACTAAACACGTAGTGTTGATCCCTGGAATATAAACATGGATGACACAATATCGTGGCGCGACAAGAGTCTACAAAATGACCGCATTTGTATCCGATTTTTACTTGAAGATGGACATTCGTAACCAAGTATTTGTCATGAGTTGCCTTATCAGTGATGGGCACCTCCCACTACATGTTTCTCGTAATGGTTGTTCAGTCAGGGATCAAGAAGCCTGGGAACAGATGATCCCTGGCTGGCTGCCGCCCAGCGTGGGGCCATCGGGTTCATGTCTTGGAGAAAATAGAAAGTTGTCTAATCTCCTACCTTGCATCTTGACACTAGCGCCCTGTGACTAGTCGCAGCATCGCTGCGCTAAAAACTTCCAATTAACCTGTGATCTGAGTCAAATAAAAACAGCAGTTGATGGCCATGTTGTGTCATCACTGGTAATCCTTCAGCAGTGATTCTCAACTGGTAGGTTGGAAGTAAGCTTCAATCCAGTGTATTTTTTCAGAATTCTCTATAGCAGCCGTCCCCAACCACCGGTCCGCGGACCGGTACAGGGCCCTGAGGCATTTGTTACCGGGCCGCAGAGAAAGAATGACCAATTTATATAATTTCTGTTGTATTGCAATTCGCGTGTCAATGTGTTTTATTTTGAAAATTGACCGGATCTTCTCAGCCGCACCTCACTGGTCTGCGGAGCAAAGAAGGTTGGGGAACACTGCTCAATAGCAATTCATTGATTTCATAAATACAACACAATATAGTTTTTCTTATATGCATACAGGTAAAAAAGAAAAAACAGCACCAAAAAACGATATATGCAGTATTATGCTCACTTTAAATGTCAGAACGGTTTTGTGACGCGCAGTTTTTTTTTTTTCTTTCTTTCTGTGGGAGACTGTTGAAATGGCTCTTTGGAATTTGGTTTTATTTGTTTTGCATAATCGTGCTAAATGTATTTGTCCTACGTTACTTTTTTTCCATCCATCCATTTTCAGTACTGCTTATCCGCAAAAAGAACGCTATGAAGTTGCACAATAAAAACAAAGTTAGTAGTTGCTTGAGGCTTTTGAACAGGTCTGTATGAACTTGATAGATTTACGACATCCAATCGAAGCAATTTAGGGGAGATAAATAAATCATATGCTCCGTAAGCAATAGACTTTTATCATCTGTAAAACAATCACATACTGTTGTTAGCTTGTAAGCGTAAAAAATAACGTGAATCCATTTTCTTCTGGGAGGCGCTGGTAGTGGGTAAGCAGGAGCCTATCTCAGCTGACTTTGGACGAGAAGGAAGCCAGTCCATTGCCGACCAAGTATAGCTAAGTAGTCATCAATTTTCCATTGACTGGTGACCAGTCCAGGGTGTAAACCCGTCTCTCGCCCAGTCAGCTGGGATAGGCGCTAGCGAACCCGTGACCAGCACTGTAGGAAATGGATGGACATTACTTAGCATTTACACTAACGAGTTAACAACAGAATAGCAGATGATTCAAGTACACTGCCTACTTTGGTAAAATTTAAATTTATTTATGGCTCTTGACTGCTGTAATAGGATGTCATAAATCTATCAAGGTTTTAAACCAACAAGGGTTGGACCGTTTTTTTTTTTTTTTTTTTAATATAGCTTTTTAACTGCAGTTTCACTCAAGACACAATTATTGTTTAGTATCGCAGTGAACTCTGCGAATTGTGAATCGCCAAATGCAACTGCACCTACTCACCAATTTTTCTGTTGACCATAACCAAAACTAGTAGCTGGAAAACTCACCTATTCACACCTATCGGTGTATTTTTGTGCACTGTCTGTGACGCCCTAAAATGGCACCCACACGCTCTGCTACTTTTAAGGTGGAGTAGCTTGCATTGGTCGCCGACTGATAGAACAGTGTGATAAATGAATGAATGTATGAATTGTCTAGGGAGCTAACAGCTCATTTCTAGGTTAGCGCTCTGTGCTGACTCAAGAGGCTGTGGGCAAGCAGACGTATGAAGGCGCTTGAACTTAACCAGGTGGCCTCTACATTTAAAGGGATTTGACGGGAGGAGTTCACGACCTCTGCCGGTACAGCAGACGACCCACCTCTGCCCCCCGCACAGCTTTATCATTAATGCTAATCTGCTTAAGTGGCAGGCGGCGAGAGATCACCTGGCATGTTGTTGCAGCCGTTGCAGCGTGTTGTGTTACAACTTGCTTGCTAATTAAGAGCACGCTGACCTGGAAATGCTGAGCTTGCAAATGCTTGGCAGCGATTGCGTCGACTTGTCAGAGAGAGGTTGAAGCGGGACATGCTTTGGTGCTGCTCCAGCATCCACGAGGACATTTAGAACAGAAGCCACAGAAGCCTGTCACTATCAAAGCTTTATAGAATCGATTCTCCTATGGATTATTGGTCAAATAATTGAATAATCATTGCCCCCTCACCCCTCCCCCCATTATTATTTATTTTTTTATTATTTTACTACAAACATGCATTTTATTCGCATCTATGAGGGACAGACTTCGATACTTCAACTGCATATGTTAGTACTGAGTGTATGGTATACATCTGGTGTCCAAAAGTTGAGACAGCAAAATGTAAAGCATCTTCTTTTTCTGCTTCTTTGTCTGTCGTTGCCTTTATCGCGTGTCTGTTTTGTCGACCAATTGTAACATTTGTCGCCATTTGATGATCCATCCATCCATTTTCAACATCTCTTATCCTGGTTAGGGTCACGGGATGTTGGAGCCTATCCTGGCTGACTTTGGGCAATAGGCGGACTACACCCTGATCTGGTCGCCAGTCAGTCGCAGGGCACATATAGACACGGAGAACCATTCACACTCACACTGTCACTGTGTGGGTACTGAACCCACGCTGCCTGCACCAAAGTCAGGCGAGTGAACCACTACACCACCAGTGACATCCCTTTGATAATGGATACTGTAAGTCGGGTGACTGCGCCCTGAGCGTCCATATTGCACTTGCGTCGGATAAATATCCGATCTATACCTACATAAGAAAGAGGCACAGGTTGGATATGATAAAATCGGAATTGTACTATTTTTGAAGTCGACTTAGCTGAGTTATTTGAATTATTTTTTATTTATTTATTTTTATTTTATTTATTTTTTTGCAGTGAGAAGAACACCAAAGTACTGTGTTTTACCAATGAAATGGTGTCTGATATTTCTATTAAAAAAATCCTGGAGATCACTGAGCACTCAACTGTGAAATCTGTCATAATACACACAGGGGCCCTTGATGTTGTCAAGCAGCAATCAGAGGTACTGAAGCGAGATTTCATTGATCTCCTAACAAAAGTGCAATGTTTGGATGCTGACGTTTTCATAAGTGGACCTCTCCCACTTGTTCGGTTTGGAGATGAATGTTTCTCTAGGCTCAGTCAATTAAATAAGTGGCTCAAAGAAGTGTGTCCGGCACTATCCGTGAGTTTCATTGACAATGTCTGTGTTTTTTGGGACCGCAGACGTCTTTACAAGGCCGACGGTTTAAATAGACAAGGGGTTAATTTATTGGCTGCCAACATTTTTTACCGTGTACGTCATTCAGCGGCCCGGAAGGAAATCATTGGCCTTGTTGACAAGGCTGAAGGACAAAATGATGCAGTTGTTCCCAAACAATCGGAGGAACAAGCGATAAGGCAACACGAGGCGCAGATGGATTCATCAGCGTCATCCAAACAATCGGAGGAACGAATGAGGAATTAAATGCGCCAGCACTTTCAATCTTCCACACCCCTCCCTGCCCCATTGGAGCAATGCCCAATGCAAAACTCACTCTCTACTAGCCTAAATGCCCTGTTAGGTGTGACAGACAGGATGAAGACTATTGTCAATATTGGAATCCAACGCACACCACGCCAAGATCCTCCTCCCATCCCCCCTCACCTGAAACCATTGTCCACTAAGATGTGAAGGGCCCCTCCTCCCCCCATGAAGAATCTTATCTGCAAATCTGACTGATATCTGCGGGGTCTTTTCCAGAATAAGTGAGATCCCTATGGAGATCAGGCATTTTTCATCCCTATAATTACAAGG
Source organism: Phycodurus eques (assembly GCF_024500275.1). NCBI lineage: Eukaryota > Metazoa > Chordata > Actinopteri > Syngnathiformes > Syngnathidae > Phycodurus > Phycodurus eques. The sequence continues at coordinate 26,888,276 of NC_084529.1, forward strand.
GACAGAAAGTTGGTCAAAGAAATATGGCACAAAAAAGGAGAATTACAAACTTAGAGAGGATAAAATGTGAATAGATTAAACCATTGTCTCCAGTTATCTCTGCGAGACGAGCTCTTTTCAATATCAGGACAATGGGTAATAAATCAATGTTGATTAATGACATCATTACAACCTATGATTTGGACTTTTTGTTACTAAATGAAATGTGGTTAACAGAAAGTAGCCGCAATACCATTTTAAATGAGGCAACACCAGCAAAGTTAAATTTTATGAACAAGTGTCGAATAGGGAAAAAAGGCGATGGTATTGCTGCCATTTTTAATTCATTATTTTAGTGGAAAGAAATTATACTGGGTGATTTTAGCTCTTTTGAATATCTCTGTTTTTTGGTGATCCAAAAGTTATTGTTTTAATAATTTATAGACCTTCAAGATACAATAGAAAATTTATGGAGGATTCTTCAGAACTGCTCTGTTATTTGTACTGACTATTTTGTCATAATATTTTGTCGGGAGACTTTAGCATTCTTGTTGACAATAACATGGGGGGAAAAAATTCTAAAGAGCTCTCTATTATACAAGACACATTTGACCACTCTCCACATATTAATAGTCCAACCCACACTCAAGGTCACATCTTAGACCTGGTCATCTCTAAGGATGTTCAAATTCTATCAATTGACATGAAGGATATGGCTATTTCTGACCATTTCTGTGTATTATTTGAATTACAGATTCTTAAAAAAGTTCAGACAACCTCTGTCTGTTAAGAAAAGGTGCATAAATGAGAGTACCACCACTAAGTTTATGGAGACCTAGCTGTGCCACAAACTGTGAATGCGGAGACAGTTGATTAACTTTTGGATAATTTTACCTGGAAAATCTCAAATGTCATGAATGCTGTCGCTCCTATTAAAACTAAGACAATATTGAGGCGACCTAAAACACCGTGGAGGAGCACAAACTAAATCAAAGTGTAGGAAAGCAGAACGTAAGTGGAGAAAATTTTAACTCCAAATTGACTATGACCTCTCCAAACAAAGTCTTTGTAGTTTTAACCAAGAGTTAAAGCCCTGATAACCAAGAGTTATCAGGGCTAGACAGCAACACTTTTCTGAAACTTCAACAATACGCGCACTATGTTTGCTGTGGTTGACAAGCTCACAAAACAACCAGATTTCATACAAGTACAGTTGAATATGACGGGCCCATTGCCTGAAAGGGTTCAGCCAAATGCAGATGCTTGGCTTGAGAAGCTTGAGGGAAGATGATTTTCATGTTGAATGGGCTTTTCATTGAACAATTTAAATAGGACTTTGTTGGTATTTTCCGGTGCATTTTTGTTAATTTTTGATTGGGTTGGGTCAGGGTGGTGAGTAATATTTAACTCAACAGTCATGTTTTTGTTCAATGAAATCACTGTTGTTCAGTAAATATATTGTCACGTCCAAATAAATCTGTTGACACGCCATGCCTTTTAATTGTATTTTTAGCATAACTTTGCGCGAATTTACCGTAACATTTTCCATCCTTTTGGAACCAATATCATGGAGCCACTACATGTCGGTGTCTACTGGAACGCTGATCGTCATTAAAGACGATCACGAAAACATCTGAGGAACACTAGTGAGAATAAATAAGCCTCGCAGCTCTGAACAAGTTTGTGTAAGGACTCGAATGTTCATTGTCAATCCAGACAACAAAAATCTGAGGCAGACTGGGTAGAACAAAAATCTTGTAGCTCCCTGGAACATAAACGTGGAGGCACACAATGTTGTGGAGCGACTACGTTAGTCTGCTGGAACGTGAATCATCATTAAAGATGCCATCTCATCGTCTAGTCACACCTTTAAAACTGCAGACTGGGTAGAATAAGTTGTGTAGCTTCCGAGAATATAAGCACGAATGCACACAACAGCGTGGAGTGACCAAAATGTAAATCGGCATTAAAGACGTAGGATTATCTTTAAAAGTGGAGAGCGACACACAAGCACAGTGCAGGGATTATGATTGCCAGTCGTTTATCTGGTGATCATACTAATATTAATAGTCACTGGACACACTGCATTACTGCTGTGGCTGTTGCCCTCTTTCCAGGGTAGGGGCTGACTTCTATGGTGTGCCCCATTGACGGGTGGGGGCCTCTTGCTCTCCTGGGTGTTGGTGTGGCGGTGCGGTCCCCGTTCCCTCCTCCTGGGGGCCGTTTGCTGTTTAGGACGCTTCATGGGGCTGGCGAAGAGCACTGTGTCCCTGGCCATGAGTGGTGTCCTCTTATCCAGCGCTTGTCACAGGTGTCAAACTCAGGGGCCAGATCTGACCTGCCACATCAATTCATGTGGGCCGCAAAAGCAAATCATGTGCGTCAACTTCCATGATTCTTCCGAAAACTTGTACCAACATTTTAAATTGTCATAAATAAATGATAACACTGAAATATTGCATTTTTTTTTTGTACCGAACCCTTTTACAGTAACTTCAACAATAGTTAAACTATTACCCTTAACTTGTGATTTCAAAATTAATAATCCATCAATTTGTTGTGTATATGTAGTAATATGATGAACCGATTAAACATTTATGTTTTCACACAGTCACAAGTCACAACGGCCCTCGAAGGGAGACCATAACTACAATGTAGCCTGTGACAAAAATGTGTTTGACACCCCTACGGCTAAGATATGTCATGAGCGGTGCCCTGCAGTCATTTTTGTTGAAGCCTGGTGGCGCTTTGCACTCCCCTCGCCCTCTCTCTCCCTTCCTATCTCTCTTCACAGTAATCAGCACCACCTCGGCCGCGCATCTGTCATCACTCAGCCCTCATCATCACCTGCATAATAGCCTGCCAGATCCCGGGTATTAACGCTCTCTTGCGGCTCTCAAGCATCTAGTAAGCCACGCCACTTCTTGTGATTTTTCTGACCTCTGTGTTTCTCCTTCTCCTCAGTGCTCCCTTTGTGTCCCTCGCCGAGTTGACTCCTCCCACCAAGCCGCCAAGCCCGCCGCCGGTCCTCGCCACCGCCTGCCACACTTTCCCTGCCTCAACAACCCGCCAGCATATCTCAAAGACCATTTCCATTCCCCTTTGTTCAATACACTTTTCATCACAACCTCTCAGCCTCTGCCTGCTCTTGGGTCCCGTCTGAATCAACTTGTGACCGAATACTTCGGCCAGAATGGACCCAGCAACCTCGGAGGCGTTTAAACATGCACTCACATGCAATCCTTACACTCCCTTACACAATAAGTCTCCCTCCTTTCCTCAATGATGCAAGCCGACCACCCAGCAGTAAGTACTCCTTCCGAGCCTGCAGCCTCCGAGCCACCCCCCCTTACAAAGAACCTCATGTCCCTCCGTCCGAGCCCTACTCTGGGGACCTAGGTGCATGTAGCGAGTTTCTTCTTAATTGTTCACTAGTTTTCAACCTGCAACCGTACAGTTACCCCACCGAACAATCCAAGGTCGCATTTGTCAGTAACCTCCTCTGCGGCAAAGCAGCCAAATGGTCCACCTTGTTATGGCACAACTCATCCCCGGTACTTCAGTCATTTAATTCGTTTTCCGCTGAACTTAAAAAAGTCTTCGATCACCCCGTTCAGGGCGGAGAAGCCACCCGCCGCCTCCTTACGCTCACTCAGGGCGCTTGTTCCGGAGCTGCATATGCCATCGAGTTTAGGATACTTGCGGGTGAATGCGAGGGGGATGACGCTGCGCTCAGGGGGATTTTCATTAACGACCTTTCGGAACAGCATAAAGATGAGCTCTCATCACACCTACCATTCATCTGGATAACAGATGTTGAGGGTCCGAGCACACAAGATCATCTGCACCTACGACTGCCCCTTCGTCACCCCCCACTGCACCTGAGGAACCCATGCAAATTGGTAATACCCGACTAGATCCCCAGGAACGTCAGCGTCGTGTCATCCAGCGGCTGTGCATTTATTGCGGTCAATTAGGTAATTTCATTGCCACTTGCTCCCTGCGACCAAAAGACCAGGCTCGCCACGGTGTGAGAGCGCCGTGGTGAGCCAAACCACCATTTCCCCTAGCTCTTCCTCCTGTATGACCGTCCCTGCTTGCATTCTAGGTTTTTAATAAAGTTCACGTCGGAGAAGATGTATGTGGATCCGAAAAGTGCCAGGACCCCAAATGCATACCTCTTCATATTTATGTAGGGCATGGCATTCCATGTTTCAAACACAAGTTTGTCCTGTTTGGGAAGGTTTGCAATGTCGCTCCATTTGGGATTCTGCGCAAGAACGGCCTTCTGATGGCACACATTTTCAAGATCTGCTGTCAAGATCTTGAACAGCGACACCCAGATGTCCTTGTCGGCGATGTCGGCCAGTTCCATCTCCAGATCAGGTTGACTTACACCTGCAAATGCAGTCATGTTCAACAGGGATGGATCGACGCTCAGGGGAGTGACAGGGAAAGATAAGGTGTTTTTTTTCCCCTCTCTGAACTCACAGAATCGTTTCCCAAATGATGTTTGCATTGCAGTGATTGCAGACTGCAAATACTGTGAATTGATCACATTGCCAGTTTGTTGGAACTCTCTCAAAGAGGGGAAGTGACACAGTGTACCTCGCTGTAAATCATTGGCCAACGCTGTCTACTTGTGCTCAAATCCCAACACCTCTTCCAGCATGTGCCAGAGCTGTGCCAACTTTCCCCCGAAGAGACGTGCTCAACGTGTTAAGGTGTGCTTTCATACCAACCATGAAGTGGGGTTTTTCCCAGCCATTCTGGATGTTCCAGCTCAGGAAAGGTGAGCCTTTTGCTGCCAAGGAAACTTTTCACCTCTTCCAGACACTCTGCAAAGCGTTTCAGCACTTCTCCTCTGGACAGCCACCGGACTTTATGCAGCAAGATATCAGAATACGCGCTGTCCACCTCATCCAGTAATGAGCGGAACAGACGGTGATTTAACCCTTTTGCCATTATTTTGTTGACAATCTGAATGACAACATCCATTACTTTTGCGCATAAAGGAGGAAATGTTTGCTTACAAAGTGGTTCTCGATGCAAGATGCAATGGAATGTGAGCAGCTTTCTATCCAGCGACTTTTGCAGTAAAGTCACAAAGCCCTTCTGTGCTCCTGTCATACACGGTGCCCCATCAGTAGCCACTGACACCAGGTGGGTGGTCTTTATTTCTTTTGTTTTTAAACAATCCAAGACAGCCTCACAGATGTCCTCCCCCCGTGTTTGGCCTTTTAGCGGTATTAATTCAATAATGTCTTCCTGTGGCCCGGCAGCGGTCGCGTATCGGCAGAACAGAGCTATTTGTTCAATGTCATTTTTGTCTTTGGCTACATTGATATAAGCTGCATTGATATCATCAATCTGCTGTCTGGTGATGCTTTCTGCCATCTTCACAGTTCTGTCTTGGACAGTTTTCGTAGAGAGAGGTATCTCTTATTTTCTCTTATTTTCCATACATCCATCTTCTACCGCTTATCGGAGGTCGGGTCGCGGGGGCAGTAGCTTTAGCAGGGACACCCAGACTTTCCTTTCCCCAGCCACTTCATCCATCTCTTCCGGGGGGATCCCGAGGCGTTCCCAGGCCAGCCGAAGGATGTAGTCCCTCCAGCGTGTCCTGGGTCGTCCCCGGGGTCTCCTCCCGGTGGGACGTGCCCGGAACACCGTCCGGGAGGCATCCGAATCAGATGCCCCGGCCACTTCATCTGGCTCCTCTCGATGTGAAGGAGCAACGGCTCTACTCTGAGATCCTCCCGGATGACCGAGCTTCTCACCCTATCTCTAGGGGAGAGCCCGGACACCCTGCGGAGGAACTCATTTCGGCCGCTTGTATCCGGTATCTCGTTCTTTTGGTCACGACCCACAGCTCGTGACCATAGGTGAGGGTAGGAACGTAGATCGACCGGTAAATCGAGAGCTTCGCCTTTCGGCTTAGCTCCTTCTTTACCACAACGGATCGATACAAAGTCCGCATCACTGCAGACGCAGCACCGATCCGCCTGTCGATCTCCCGTTCCATTCTTCCCTCACTCGTTAACAAGACCCCAAGATACTTGAACTCCTCCACTTGGGGCAGGATCTCATCCCCGATCTGTAGAGAGCACGCCACCCTTTTCCGACTGAGGACCACGGTCTCAGATTTGGAGGTGCTGATTCTCATCCCAGCCGCTTCACACTCGGCTGCGAACTGCTCCAGAGAGAATTGGAGGTCACGGCTTGATGAAGCCAACAGAACCACATCATCTGCAAAAAGCAGAGATGCAATACTGAGGCCACCAAACCGGACCCCCTCTACACCTCGGCTGCGCCTAGAAATTCTGTCCATAAAAGTTATGAACAGAATCGGTGACAAAGGCAGCTTTGGCGGAGTCCAACCCTCACCGGAAACGAGTCCGACTTACTGCCGGATATGCGCACCAAACTCTGACTCCGGTCGTACAGGGACCGAACAACCCGTATCAGGGGGTTCGGTACTCCATACTCCCGAAGCACCCCCCACAGGACCACCCAAGGGACACGGTCGAACGCCTTCTCCAAGTCCACAAAACACATGTAGACTGGTTGGGCGAACTCCCATGCACCCTCGAAGACCCTGCCAAGGGTGTAGAGCTGGTCCACTGTTCCACGGCCAGGACGAAAACCACACTGCTCCTCCTGAATCTGGGATTCAACTTCCCGATGGACCCTCCTCTCCAGCACCCCTGAATAGACCTTACCAGGGAGGCTGAGGAGTGTGATCCCCCTGTAGTTGGAACACACCCTCCGCACACCCCCTTCTTAAAAAGGGGGACCACCACCGCAGTCTGCCAATCCAGAGGCACTGTCCCCGATGTCCACGCAATGTTGCAGAGGCATGTCAACCAGGACAGCCCTACAACATCCAGAGCCTTGAGGAACTCCGGGCGAATTTCATCCACCCCCGGGGTGACAAGATCATTCAGAAGCTCCAAAATTGCATTGCTGAATAGACGACATGCAGCGATCATTTTTGTTTCTGGCATATCAGAAATGGTTACACAAGTGGAAAAGATCTGTTCTCCCTTAGGTTTGATGAATCAGATTGTGCATAATAAATTAATATATTTGCATGTACTCCTCACAGAATGCGCAAAAAACAAACAAGCAAATAATATTGCAATTTTTTTTCTCTCTGTCTGTCCCCTCTCAAACCCGACTGAACTTTCAATTTAAATCCATCACAATACAAATAACCACAGAGGGAGCATATCAAACTTCTCGGTCGCACAGAAAACTGTTCTGGGCCTTCTGGCATAAAAAGGCTGTTTCCTTATCACTTAAGAACAGAGTTAGCTGAGCGTTTAACTCCGTGGACGCACGCAACATTGTGAAGTGCCCACATGTGAACATGATCTTTTTGCCCTGGTAACTAAATGTTGCTTACATTGAGCCACATAGAAATTCTATCAACGCTATCAAAATCTTTGCATGGACGTGCTAGCACACGCTAACACTTGGCTTTCACGCCTTGAGGCTTTAATCATTTAAACAAAAACAACACACCTTGAGGTTGTTAGCGTAGCCGGGATTTTTGCCTTGAATCCATGTTTGTGTAATAACACAAATGCTAAGATTTGAATCACAGTTGGCATCAAAGTATTAACTGTGTGCTTTCCGGTTTGCTTTTTCTTTGCAACAGCCTTAACCTGAAACGAATTAACACAGGAAGTGACATCACATTCAAGCATCACTTGCCACAAGCAAACTGCCATCACTGGGCATTGATGGGTGCTGATTATTAAAATAAATAAATTAATGTATAATAAGGTAAAAAACTAATCATTTAGCCTGGATTAAGAATTTTTTTTAGGGGGGCGAAGACCCAAAACAGTTGGCCTAACCACAAACAAATAAATCATTGGGGGGGGGGGGGGTTCAGCATGGTCCACTCGGACTCAATGTAACCCCCCCCCCCACCCGGGACGTGGGTGAAGTTCTACCGGAGGTTTAAGTTGAAACTCCTTCTGACAGGGGATTCTCCCAGACGTTCCCAGCAGACCCTCACAATACATTTGGGCATGCCATATTGGACTGGCATCTTCCCCCAACATCGGAGCCAACACACCACAAGGTGGTGATTAGTTGACAGCTCCGTCCCTCTCTTCACCCGAGTGTCCAAGACATGCGGCCGCAGGTCCGATGACACGACCACGAAGTCTATCATCGAACTGCGACCTAGGGTGTCCTGATGCCAAGTGCACGTGTGGACACCCTTATGCTTGAACATGGGGTTCGTTACGGACAATCCGTGATGAGCACAGAAGTCCAATAACAGAACACCGCTCAGGTTCTGATCGGGGGGCGTTCCTCCCAATCACAACCTTCGAGGTCTCACTGTTATTGCCCACGTGAGCATTGAAGTCCCACAGCAAAACGATGGTGTCCCCAGCGGGAGCGCTCTCCACCACCCCCTCCAAGGACCAAAGGGTGGGTACTCTGAACTGCTGTTTGGTGCATAGGCACAAACAACAGCCAGGACACGTCCCCCGACCCGAAGGCAGAGGGAGGCCACCCTCTCGTCCACCGGGGTGAACCCCAACATACAGGCGCAGAGTCGGGGGCCAATCAGTATGCCCACACCTGCTCGGTGCCTCTCACTGTGGGCAACTCCAGAGTGGAAGAAAGTCCAACCCCTCTCGAGAGGACTTGTACCAGAGCACCAGCTGTGTGTGGAGGCGAGCGCGACTATGTCTATTAGACTATACACTGATCTGATCGGCTTGATCGGTATCGGGCCAATAATTAGCATTTCATGGTGATCGGCTTTGTCGTTATTCGCCGATCCGATCAATGACGTCATTGAGGGGCTCCGCAAATCACATTCACTCCGCATCGCCATCGTGTACAGTACATTTGAATCCAAAAGCTAGTTTATTTTTAGCCTTGTCGTGCGTCTTCTGATGTAGTACTGTAAATATCTGACCACCAATAAAGTTATTGTTAAAAAAAAAAAAAACATGTCGGCGATGTGGGACAGACAACACATCTGAGACAGACAACATGTAATGCCTGGATCAGACTGCTAGACAAATTTGGTCTTTCGTGATTGCACTATGTCAGACTCCTGTAATAAAATCTTGTGTTCCAATACCACGGCATCCTGTATTTTAGGCTCCAGCACGCTCGCGACCCTAGTGAGGAGAAGCGGCTCAGAAAATGGATGGCTGGATGGATGGATGGATAAAATTTAGGCCTCATCCCCTGGCCCATCGAACAACGTGAAATGTGGTGGGGTGGTCCATCATGACCGCACAAAAAAAAGTCTCAGAGACCCATACCCAAAAATTAACAGGAACGACCCACTTACAAAATTGTATGACCCATCAGCGACATTAATCAACAAGAAATTTGGTCCATCTTGACAGGCTGCATGAAAAAGTCTGAAGGTCCCTTTAGGACTTGATTTTTTAAATTTTATTTTAAAACAAAAATAATAATTTTCAAGGCATTAACCTTTCTAGTGCCCCCAAAAATTACGCCCTTTAACCAGCCTTATCAATCAAGGTGAAATTTGGTGGGATGGACACATGGAAAAAGTCTCAAGGACCCACACATGGAAATAAACAGGAAGTCTGTTCTTTCTTCTGTGAATGGCAGGTATTGTCCTTCAACCAACTCCTCTGAGGAAATTCAGCCAAATAACCCCACTTCTGAGATACTTGATTGGCAGGCCTCAATAAATTGCAAAGGATGGAAAAACAGGAAATTCAAAAACCTCCAAAAAGTATATGAGCTAATTACAAAACTCGATCTGGTGCTGCATGTCAAGATTGACACGTAGAATGGCCAGTGACTGTGTGGACAGCGAGCGTGAGGTCGGCCAATGACTACGGCGACTACTGGCGCTTTAAATGGCTGGCTGAATCTGACAGCAGACACAGTGGAGCCGCATAAAAGCCTTTTTTTTTTTTTTCTTTAAACATGACAATTGATTAGTTCAAGAGCATCGAGCACGAGTCATATGGCAAAGCAAAGCAAATTTATTTATATAGTGCATTTCATACACAAGGTAACTCAATGTGCTTGACATGATTAAAAGCATTCATCCATCCATCCATTTTCTTAACTGCTTATCTTCACTAGGGTCGCGGGCGAGCTGGAGCCTCGTGATGGGACGAACAACACTGGTGCGTCAGCACACGAGTGAGAAACCCCGTTTTGGTGCGTGTATCGCTTTAAGAAAAAAATCACGTGACCAATACAGGAAGTGTGTCGTTTTGATGTGCCGCGCCAAATTGTGTTTATCAGGAAACAAACTGTGTCGATGTGTTGTGGATTTGTTGGATGGAGTTTTGCTGTTGCTGTTGCTTTTCGCTTGCCCTCACCTTGTTCCACTGACTTCATGGATCGTTCCAAGAAGTTTTCCCCAGTCAGGAATAATGTTTATCTTTTGACTCCAAATAAGGTAAATCTTTTTTCCCTTTGGGCATTGGTTACTGTTAGTTTTTTTAAAAATTAAATATGTTTGTACTCTTTTCTGGTAAGAGGTTTGAATTGTTTTCAGATAAATTCACTTTTTATTGTATTGTAGGTGAAGTGTCGGCTCTGCTCCACAGAGCTAGCTTACATCAATAAGAGCACTTCATCAATGCTAAGGCATTGTACAGCTCGGCATGGCAATTAAGAATTGGCAGATATGGCCTTCAGATGGTACAAGGCAGTTTGACTAATTGAATTGATAATACTGTTGAACGTCAGGTCAGACTCTATCAGAACGCCAAGGTTTCGGACTTGGTCTTTGGTTTTTAAAGAGAGTGACTCCAGGTATTTCCTCCAGGTATTTACTAACAGCAATCCTCTTTTCTTTATTGCCAAAAACAATGATCTCAGTTTTGTTGTGGTTTAATTGAAGACATTTTTGGCTCATCCAGTTATTTATCTGTTTTAGACAGTGACACAACACCTCAATTGAACTGTAGTCATCTGGAGGCACTGCTGGATAGAACTATGTGTCATCTGCAGTGCTATGATAGTCAAAATTAAAGTTCGGAAGAGCAAGCAGTAGCAATCAGGGCGGGGTCCATATAGGCAAACAATTGATTGTGGGACGAAAAACCCACACAAACTGGAGGAGAACATGGTTCACACAGATTTGAACCCAGAACCTCCAAACTGCGAAGCACACGAGCAAACACTCAGTACAGTGCTGCCTTTCACCCGGAAATGAATGAGAACGCGCGTGACGAACATCTCACGGAATGACAGTGAGGAAGAATTGGCCGACAAGACACAAATAACCACAGTCGCATGTGTGTTTTCATCTTTGCGTTAATGCCTGAAGGCTGGTTTGGTTTGAAGCCAAAGTTAAAGGTTTAAAACAAGGGTTTGGGTATCAAATTGGGTTTGACGCCAAGTTTAAGGTTTCAAATGAGGGTTTCAAACCTGGGTTAGGATTCCAATCAAATATTGAATCGAAGGTTTGGATTTCAATTGGTTTAAAATTTTGGTTTTTAGCCGGGGTTAGGCTTTCAGTGAAATCTGGATTAGGGTTTGAAGTGAAATTCAGGTTTTTAAAGAAGCGTTTCAAATAGGGTTTTAAACAAATGTAAGGATTTCAAATTACAGTATGAAGTCTAAATTAGAGTTTCAATTTAGAGTTAGGGTTTAAAGCCAAGGTTAGGGTTTGAAATTAAGCCTCGAAGCCAACATTGAGATTTTTAACAAGGATTTACGTAAATTTCCAACAGAGTATGCAAGCAGCACTTCCGCGTTTGTGGTACGGCGGCGTGTGAACTTCTGGTCGCCAGGCAAACACAGAGCGGTAACAATGACAGCATCAAACTCACCAAAAACGTATACTCGCTACAAAATCATTTAAGACTCGTTCACTGCCAGGCCTCCATGTTAACAGGGATACTTGAATTCAACAGCCGTCAATGGCAGTGAATGAGTTTAATGAAACACAACTAATAATAATAATAAAAAGAACAATTACAAGCATATGCTACTGGTGAAATCACTGGCTCGATAGTTTTGTGATCCTCCCTGACCGAGGTTTTGTGACGGGAGCGGCTGGTGGTGGCGGTTGGCATCGCAACGATGGTAAAATTGTCTCGATCACTGTTAACTGTCCATCTTCTTTGTCGTACCGGGTCACTGTTGAACAAGTCAAAATTAAAAGCAGAGTTGAATCGCTGGACATAACGGGTTGCACACCGCACTGTTGGCCGTAAGAGTTATCCCTTCGTCTTTAAAAAATAAAAAACTTCAGATGAAATTTTAAACTCAAAAACTACCAACACTGAACTATTGAATATACCTATGACCTATATCTATAATATACCTATTATCTCACATTTAAAGAATGTTATTTTTTTGTTGGTGTTTTGTTCCTGCTGCCCTCGTGTGGTGAAATGATAAACTTTAATATCTGATGACATATTTAAAAGGCATTTATTTATAGATTTGTTTTTTTTTTTTTTCACTTTTCATTTTGGCTACAAAGTCCATCATCTGTACTTTGGCTTACATTTAGTACAATTGTTAGTATGAAGCACTTCTTTATTTATTTTTTCTTTTGTAAAAATACAAACATTCTCAGGATTTTTAGTGAGAATAAAAATGTTAAGAGTTATTGAAACAAAAACTGCTAAAACAATAACAAAAATGCTCTGTATTTACCATATTTTCATCAAATAGTGAGCGCCTTCTAATAGTAGACACTTCGATCTTCCCGGAAGTTACTGTAAATTTAAAAGCAGAACGTTATAAGGAACTCGAGCTAACAGACGCCTCCTTTGTCTGCAGTTGAGTAAAAAAAGGGGGAAAAAACGGCCCCGTTTGCAACCATTTGGAATTTCATCACCTTTTTTCTCTATTACTGAAATGTAGTAACATCCATTATGTTGCATTGTCTGTCGACTTGTGTGTTGTGTGTCAAATGAGGTTAACAAATAGGAAGCTGTCACAGCGGGGCGGCCGGCATCGCCTGCGGGCCGCTCTTGTACGACGGCAGGAAGGGCAGGTAGCGGAAGACGCGGAAGCGTTGCCAGATAGCGTCGCAGAAGGGAATGTTGTAGCACGACTGGTCGCACGTGGCCTGGCTTCCCTCTTTTGCTGTCTGCTGCCACTTGCGGAGGCCTCGCTCCTCGGTGCTGCCTGGAAGATAAAGAGGAACATTGCGGGGTGGTTAGTGGATTCGTTTGAGGACAATTCTTTTTTTTGCGGAAAAAACTAAATCCCCTTGCAAATGCGCACTGCTTCAACCCGCTTCCAAAAGCACAGTCAGTGTTGCCAACTTAGCGAATTTTCGAATAGAATCCCTCTAGTGACTGTTTAGAAAAAAATCAACTCGTGCCTTTAATTCTCACTAAAAAACAGACAAGTTTTTTTTTTTTTTTTTTTAAACATTGTCTCTGAAAGAAGTTTTTTTTTCCTATATGAATACAAATAAATTTATCAGAAACAGTCTAGTTTTTGAAATGTGGTGTAAACACTTTCCTTAATAAACAAGTATTTTAAATGTTCAACAAATTTAGTTCATCTTCATCTTCCTAACGTGGAAAGAGATGGGACAGGGTGCAGCAGAGGAACTTGGAGATTCAGAACAAGAACAGGTTGTATTGAGCACATTTGCAAGGACACACAGGATTGCTGTCTAAGAAAAGTTACACCAGGCTTATGGAACAATAAAATCATGCAAAGGTTATATTAAACTTATAAAGGTTATATTGGTAACCATTACATGGTCCAGATCAATGCTGAATACAAATATATGCTGAGATTCTGCGGTTAGGTGACTTTTTAAGTGAATATCAGGAGGTATTTTTCGTAGGGGGGAAAAAAAACCTTAAATAGGTGACATCACCATTAGTGAATTGCAAATAGGCAGGGGGTCGCTGTATCCATAGAGAGAACATATTTATAGGTTAGTGTCAGGAAAGATCAATTCGAACTCAAAAGGGGGGGTGGGGGAAGCATAACTTGTTGTCAGTGTCATCATGTTATTGTCATTTGATTTTTCTATACATGTTAAGGGGGGAAATGCTTAAAATTAGAAATCAGATTTTATAGAAAAAATGGGAAAGGACATTTTATTTTAAAGAAATATCAGCCAGCCCACGGTATGTGGCTGTGTGCTGATGTACTTGGGAACGAGGCACTTGGATCCTACCTGGAATGGTGTTGTCCAGGATGAAACCGAAGAAGCCGCCGATGAACATGTGCGTGGTGAAGAGCACCACAATGATCTGGTCTAGCTCTTTGACTCCTTCAAAAGATAACACACAAACACGCACACCTTTTGTGACATTCGTAAAGGAGAAATGTGATCAGCATTAATAATGGACATTCACAGAGGGCTCAGAGGTCAGGGTGAGTTGGGGCCAATTAAAGCAGTGGTCCGAAAACTTGGGGGTCTACAAAATTTGCAATAAATTATTTTGTTGAATTTCTAAAAAAATACAGACATACTGACTGTACAAACGGTGGGCTAATAAAACATTTACTTTCTTAGCTTTGGGCCCATTAAAAACTATTGGTTGTGACTTATCACATAACATCAATGCACGAATAAAGTCGAATAGTGTCATCTTTTCCAGAATAAAAGAACTAAAGCCATCTTTTCCAGAATAAAAAGCGTAATATTAATTATTATTATCGCGATCAGTTCTGGGTGTACTAGGAAAAACTAGCGGTACAAGTAAGCAGTAGAATTAGTCATGGCAAGTTAGTTAGTTAGAGCTCTCAGTACCATGAGGCACGCATAGACCGCAATTGCGGTTTCTATAATCTGTAGGTGTTTACGGGAGCGGGTGATTGGCCCACTCCCCAACCCCAGCACCTGGTATTTCATGGTGGTCTCCCATGCAAGTACTAACCAGGACCAACCCTGCTTAGTTTCCGAGATCTGACGAGATCAGGCACTCCCAGGGCAGCGCACGGGATGTGATGACAAGTAGTAGTAGCAATATTATTTGTACCAGTATAAGTAGTAGTCTTAGAAGCTACTTTGTACCTAGTAGTGGTAGTAACAGTGATAATAGAAGTACAGTAAGTAGTATTAGTATTCACTATAGAAGCAGTAGTGTAAGTAATTGGAGAAGTAAAAATGATAGAAGACGTAGTGGTGACAGCAGTAGTCGTAGAACAAGTAATAGTAGTAATGATATTTATTTAAAATTAATAATAATAAATAGAAAATATATTGTTATTGTAGTCGTAGTCAAAGTAATTAGCATTAACAGAAGTTGTAGAAGTACAAATTGTAGTAGTAGAAGAAGTAAGTTTTAGTATGGGTGAATAGTATTGATAGTAGCACCAGAGGTAATTAGTAGTAGCAGAACTTGTAATAGTGGTAAATCGAAGTGTTTTTGAAAGCTTGAAGTCATTCCAATTGGAATTGCGCTCACGAAAAACAGAATTGCTGAAAAAGCGAATGAACGGAAAATTTAGACATCTGACTGCTTTGAATCCACTCAGGTTTATTTCACATTAGACCCACTAGTGCGGTCAACTGTGCAAGTGTAGCAGCGACTATGCGGAAGCGTTGCTTCAGTTCCAGCGCGCAGGTCAAAAGTTCAGGACCTCGTCTCAACTCGTCTGGCGGGCGGGCGGGCGGGCGAGCGACAGTCGAGGGAGGGAGCGAGCCGCGGGGCCCTCCTGCGGCGAGCGTTGTTTATCTCAGCCGGGCAGATTACAGCCGATGACACGGGGGGCCGGCAGCGCCAAGAGGATTGGGGAAGCTAAGCGGCCTAGTCCCGAGACCGGCAGACCGGTCCCACCGCGGATTAGCACTTTCCTCAGAAGATACCAGGATCAACTTCTTATGTCAGCGCCCCTTTCATCTCCGGCAGTGGCGTCGCACTTTGGCTCCAAATCTCGGAGTCGTCACGCTGAAGCGTCTCCCCGTCCACGTTTGTAATGCCTCTCTCTCCAAAGGTCAGATTGAAAGAGGGCACGCTCGAGCGCTGCGCCGTGTCGGATGCTCTGATATGCGTTTTAAAAAGCGCTGGGCATATCTGCAGTGGGAAAAGTATTCGTGTGTCAACAAGTAGTACAGTTAGTAGTAGAACCAGCAGAGGTAGAAACAGTACAATTAGTAGCAGAAGTATTTTAGTAATAGAAGTAGAAGAGTAGAAAAAAAGTAGTAGTAGTAGAAAAATAATTAGTTCTAGAAGAAAAAGTAGTATATTAGTGTGAATACCTGAAGAAAAAGTAGTAGTAGGCCATAGTGGAATAGTAGCCGTAGTAGTAGTTGAAATGGTAGTAGAAGTTGTTGACGTGAAATTAGAAATAGAAACAGGAGAGGAAATAGTTGTAGAATTTGAAGTAGTAGATGTAGAAATAGAAGCAGTAGAATTAGCAGAAGTACTGTTGTAGTAGAAGAGAAGTAGTTGTAAAAATAAGTAGTAGTACTAGTAGGGGAAATATAATTAGTTCTACAATAAAAAGTAGTATAGATACTGTATCTCTCTCTACACACACACACACAGAAGTAGGAGAGGAATGGTAGCTTTTGTAGTAATAGTAGAAGTTGCTGATATGTGAAATTAGAAGTAGAAACAGTAGTAGAAGTAGAAATTGTTGTACATGTAGAAATAGAAGTAGTAGTGGTAGTACATTCTAGTAGTAGAAGTAAATACACTAGAAGCAGTAGTGGTAGAATATGTAGTTGTAGAATTAGTAATAGCAGTACAACTACTATTACTAATAGTAGAAGAGACATAGAAATAGAAGCAGTAGTCATAGAAAAAGGTAAAGGAGAAGTAATATTAGTAGAAGGAGGAACACTAATAGAGGAAGTAGTAGTAGTGCTAGAAATAGTAGTAGGACATTCTAGTGGTAGAAGTAAAAACAGAATTTATAGTAGAATTAGTAGATGTAGAATTAAGAAAAAAAAGTTGTCATAGTTGTGATACGAGTTCGATAGGAAGTAGTAGTGGGACCAAAGGCAGTAGTCGTAGCAGAAGTAGTAATAGTAGTGGAAGAACTAGAAATAGTAGTAGTAGTAGTGGGTCTGAAAAGTTGAGTCTAGTGTGAAATTCCTCATCCCTCTTCAAAGTGAAATTGAAAGAATTACATATTAGTGGCACTTGTGTTCATAGCTGAGGAAGTACTAGTAAAATTAAAATAGAAAATGTCTCCACTAAAGCACTTGATGACGACAGGTGTTCAAATCCATTTGTTCCTTAAGTGTTGATGTGAGCTGTCATAGGAGCTGTTCAAGAAGTAACTTGTCTGAAGTATCCGAGCCTGCCCCGCAGCTGATCCTACGTATAATTAAGACAGAGAATATTCACCGCCCCCCCCCCCCCAAAATGGAAGCTCACACCCGAAGAGGACAAGAATGGTGTCTCAGCAACGCCTCCGGCCGTCATGAACGGAACAGAGGACAGGACCCAAAATGCACGACTCCAATACAAATGGACAGTTTAAAAAAAGAGAGGTTTAATAAATGACCAGAGGTCGGTACACAGGCAGGCAATCCGAAAAAGGCAACAGTATCCAAATAATGTGAAGCAAAGAGGCAAGGTCAATAATCAGAACAGGGTCTAGTCTTACTTGAGTCGGTGACGTGGAAACGAGGAATGCTGGAACGTGACAACTAGGTACAACGAACTGGCGACAGGAAAGAATGAGACACGAGGTTAAATGTATGGGGTAATTAGGGTAAACGAGGCGCAGGTGGGGAAGATGCTCTCAGGAGCAGGTGTGTACGAGACAGGGGGAAGACAACAACCCTAACACCCCCCCCACCCCCCCCTTAACGGCCGACCCCAGACGGCCCCGGAGCCCCAGGATGCGCAACGTGGAAGTCCCGAATGAGGGCGTCATCCCCGATAAACCCAGACTGCACCCATGAACGTTCCTCAGGCCCGTAGCCCTCCCAGTCTACCAGATATTGAAACCCCCTCCCCCTCAGACGAGACGACAACAGCCGCCTCACCGTGAAGACAGGGCCCCCATCCACGAAACGGGGGGGGGGGGGGGCCTGGAAGGCGGGACCAGAGGAGACTCCCGGGCGGGTTTGAGCAGGCTGACATGAAATGCAGGGTGGACCCGCATCGACCTTGGGAGCCTAAGCTTCATGGTGACAGGGTTGATGACCTTTGTGATGGCAAAGGACCAAACGAACCTGGGAGCGAGCTTCCTGGACTCCACCCGGAGTGGAATATGCTTGGTGGAGAGCCAAACTCGCTGACACACTTTGTAGTAGCCGGTGTCCCCCTACGGTCAGCTGCGGTTTTGTAGGACCGGCCTTGGCGTAGCAGCATCTGGCGGGCTCGCTCCCAGGTTCTCCTGCAGCGTCTCACCAAGGTTAATGCAGCTGGAACTTTGGATTCTGGGGCTACGGCAGGAAACAGAGATGGTTGGTAACCATGCACAATGTGAAAAGGCGATAGACCAGTGGATGCAGAGGGGAGAGAATTGTGAGAGAGCTCGACCCAAACCAGTTTCTGAGACCAGGATTGTGGCTCCTGTGAAGTGAGACATCGGAGCCCAGTCTCCAGGGGCATCATGTACAAAGACTTGCGTGGATTTCCTCCTAAAACATGGTGTACGCTCAAATCCAGAAAAAGTACGCACAAAGATATTCAGATGTATAATCCAAGCACATTTCCTTCGTACATTCCAATCAACGTGGAAATGAGCGCACATGTTGGAGGAGACGACTCCTCCCTGTCCACGCCCACATTTGAATATGCCAATCATATTTAAATGAACCCTGCACCTGAGATGCCGATCTCTGCATGATCAGAAAAAAAGGAAAATGAGCAAGGTAATGAAGAAAAATATTTTTTCTGAATGTGAAGTGGAGGCACGCAAGAAAATCCTCTTTGGCACGCTGTCCTACGGCGTTAACAACACGCGAAAGAGGAGTGAATGGGGCAGCGCGTGTGCGGCTGTCAATGCTGTGGAGACAGAATAGCGCGCACACGCTGAACTAAAAAAGAAGTGGTCAGACATTAAGGTGGATGTGAAGCGGAGGACAGCTGCCCACCGCCAAAGTGTGGCCAAAAAAAGGCGGAAGAACCGGCGCGGAGGGCCTCACCCGTTCGAGGAGAGAATCGCTGCGATCGTGGGTGACGCTGCTCTCTCAGGGGTGATGGGAGGACGTGGTTGACTATGATCACCCCACAAGGTTAATATTATGTATTTTTATAACTCATAACAAATGTGTTCATACAGCAACTACACTCAGCCCTGTGAGATAAAGGTTCATGCGTAAATGTTGTATGTGTGGTATTTGTACTAAATCTTTTGAATTCAAATAGAAGCACATCAGCATATCAAAGAGGATATCAAAAACTTTGACTCCTTTTTGATTACTCAATTTATTATTTTAATACACAGGAGAGGACACGCCCACTGACAAAAAAAATCATGTTTTTTTTTTAGGAGAAGAGGGGTAAATTATGTCAATTTTAACACATTTTAATCATGTGCAACCGATGTACATGTTCAAATGAAGTAAATTCAAAGGACTCTTTTTCAGTGCATGTGCTGGAGTCACGAAGTGATTGTGAGGGTAATAGGCGGCATAAATGATCGCCTTGATCAATTAATAGGTGTCCTCACAAATATCAGTGGTTCATTAAATACACTAATTAACAAATGAATTCTCAGTCCTTGCCTCAATTGCATTGTTGAAATCAAATGTTGCCGGGCATGAATTGTTCATCAGTGCTAATTATTCATGTCTCTGGTGTGCAGATTTATGAGAACAGTTTCCCAGCATCACCTCCAAGTGTCACCAAAGCACCAAAAGCTGCAGAAACGTGCGTACGCCAGCCGTGCAGTTGGCGTGACGCACCGCACATTTCCACGGTCATTTCACTCTTGATACATCTGAACTTTGCCGTGAAAAAGAACGGACGCCACGTTTTGTGCGTACGCACCTTTTGTACATGAGGCCCCAGGTCCTGGTTCAGCCTCTCAGTTTGTCCGTTGGTTTCAGGATGAAACCCAGATGACAGACTGACGGTAGCAGCTATTAGACAGCAAAACTACTTCCAAAATCATGAAATGAATTGGGGGCCCCTATCAGATACCACATTCTTGGGAAAACCTTGCAACTTGAATACCTGGTTTATCATTAACTCGGCAGTGTCTTTAGCTGAGGGGAGTTTCGGAAGTGCAATGAAGTGTGTGCACACTTAGAGAACCTGTCAACAACTGAGAGAATGGTGGTATTTCCTTTAGAGGCCGGTAATCCCGTCACAAAGTCTGTCTGACCAAGGACGTTGTGGTATTGGCAGGGGTCGCAACTCCCCAGAAGGGTGTTGACGAGAGGGCTTGTTAGCGGCGTATACCTGGCAAGCATTGACGTAATTAATAACATCCCTCCTAACATTAGGCCACAAAAGCGCTGTTCGACCACAGATTGCGTTTTGGCAATGCCTGGGTGACATACAGTCCGGTTAGTGTGAGCCCAGTGGATGACTCTTCCCCTCAAGGTCGGAACCACATAAAGCCGAGTGTTATTCAGAGCCTGTTTTACCACAGTTTCAACGTCCCAAACAAAAGCAGAAATAAAACATGACTTGGGCAAAATAGTCTTAGGGTCGGACAAAGAATTATCTTCGCAGAAAACACCGGACAAAGCATCCGGCTTACCATTTTCAGAACCAGGTCGGTAGATCTTGTGAAGAACAGAGCCCACCTAGCCTGCCTCGCATTTAATCTTTTAGCAGACTTAAGATACTCAAGGTTCTTGTGATCTGTCCATACTAAAAACGGAATCTGTGCCTCCACTCCACCAAAGCCACCTTGACCGCCAGCAGTTCACGATCACCTATGTCATAATTTCTCTCAGCTGGAGTCAGTTTTTTAGAGAGATAAGCACAAGGATGTAACTTACCATCCTTGAGACATTTCTGGGAGAGCACTGCTCCTATTCTGGCACCTGACGCATCAACTTCTACCACAAACTGCTGTTTGTGATCTGCCAAAGTGAGGATGGGAGCGGAGGTAAAGATCGATTTTAGTTTCTGTAAGCCTGACTGACAAACCAGGTTCCACACAAAGGGTCTGTGTGGCGAGGTAACAAAGGCGAGGCTATAGAACTGAAATTTCTAATGAATTTTCTGTAGAGATTTGCGAACCCTAAGAACCTTTGTACATCCTTGCGTGACGTGGGAGTGGGGCAATTAATCACGGCATCGACTTTGCAAGGGTCCATTTTGACTTCACCTTGAGCCAGCACGAAATCCAGAAAAGAAAGACGCCTTGTGGAACTCACATTCCTCAGCCTTGACATAAAGTTCATTCTGCAATAACCGCTGCAACACAGAGCGGACATGAATAATGTGAGTCTCCTCATCCGGGAAGAATATCAAAATATCGTCCAAATAGACAAAAACATACACATTCAACATGTCACGCAAGACATCATTGACAAGGTTTTGGAAAACGGCTTGAGCCTTAGTGAGTCCACAAGGCATTACCAAATACTCGTAATGTCCCGTTGGTGTGTTGAATGCTGTTTTCCATTCATCCCCCTCCCTTACCCTGACTAGATGATACGTATTTCTTAAGTCCAGTTTGGTGAAAACGTTGGCTCCCTCCAGGAACTCAAAGGCAGTGGAGATGAGAGGAAGAGGGTACCTGTTTTTCACAGTTATCTCGTTGAGACCCCGGTAATTGATACAGGGTCGCAGGGTCTTGTGATTTTTGTCCACAAAGAAAAATCCTGCTCCCGCAGGGGATGAAGCTGGACGAACGAACCCGGCTGCCAGTAATTTTTCCACATACTCCTTCATACCCTTGTGTTCCGGCCCTGAAAGAGAGAACAACCTCCCCCATGGAGGTGTGGTTCCAGGCAGCAAGTCAACTGCAGTCATAAGGTCTGTGGGGTGGAATGGATTTGGCTCTGGAGTTGGAAAATAAATCTTTAATGTCATGGTAGCAGGTGGGCACTTGAGATAAGTCAGGATCCCCAGATGGAGTTTTTGGAATTTAATGAGAAACATATCCCTGAACATTACATGGAGGCTTGAAACAGTTCTGGGCGCAATTGCTGCCCCATGACATAACATGCCCAGAAGACCAGTCAATGTGGGGGTTATGTAATTTCAACCAAGGGTTCCCTAAAATAAGGTCATATTTCATAGCGACAAAAACATGAAAACTAATGCGTTCCGAGTGAGAATCGGGAAATGTCAATGTGAGTGTTTGGGTGCGGTGAGTGATCTTGCCCATAAAACTGCCGTCTGGTGTTGCGGTGGCATTTTACTTGAAAGGTTCAAAGGTGCATACGTCTAACGAGGAGGGAGTTGAGAAAATTTGCATAAGAACCAGAGTCAATCAATACAGATGTATGAATCTCTTGATCTGGAGAGCATAATGTCACTTTAAGAAGAACCCGGTTAGGGTCTTCCTTCATGAAATTTAGGCTCACCGCTCTCGTACCCTTGTTACCGGCACAGGCAACATTGACGTGACAGTTGCTCACGGAATGACCCAACTGACCACAGTAGAAGCACCGCCCTTCCCTCAGCTGGCGTTGACGTCCCTCAGGGGAGAGACGGAACCTGCTCAGTTGCATGGGTTCATCCGTGGTGACGCGAGCCAGTGGATTGAGACCGGCAACATGGGATCTGCCTTGGTTTGGCTGGTCACCGAGGCTCGTCCTCCAAGTGCGTGGTGACGCGTTCCTCCGCCGATCTACGTCCAGCTCGCGATCCAAAAGCCTTTTGTCAATTTATACGGCAAGAGCGATGAGAGTGTCCAAGTCGGTCGGCAGGTCTAGTGGGACCAAACGATCCTTGACGGCGGGGGATAGTCCTTGAAAAAATGCATCGAGTAGTGCCCTGTTGTTCCACTGACACTCAGCTGCTAGAATGCAAAACTCAATCGCGTAATCTGACACCCTGCGCTTGCCTTGTTGTAAGGGGACAAGGGTTGCCCAAGAATGACACGCCCAATGGGTGCCCAAGAATGACACCCGGCAGAATTGCGGCTCCATTCAGCAGTAGCCAACGCCTCCGCATGACCAGTCAGGTGGGAAATGACAGAAGCCATCTTTTCCTGCTCGGTGAGTAAGGCAGCTACCTGAAGCTCAAAGTGGAGTTCGCACTGCGTGATGAACGGCTTAATATTCCCAGACTCTCCAGAGAACCTCTCCGGTCGAGAGAGACAGCAGTGGATGTGGCAGGTGGCGGCATGGTCACATGGAAACGATGGTACAGTGGCATCGGGTGCTGTACCAGCTGGTTCCTTCTTCTGAACCATATTCATTAGAACTTAAAACTGTGAGGCCACCTGTCTCATCGTAGTGTCCTGATGCTCTGACAGTCCCTTAAGATGAAGGTGGAGGGCAGCAAGCTGCTCATCCTGCTTCAATATGTGTTGACCCTGCGCTTGAAGGGCTTTGCGCACCCGGTCTGAGTCTGCTGGGTCCATATTATGGCCAGTTCGTTCTGTCATGAACAGAGGACAGGACCCAAAATGCACAACTCCAATACAAATGGACAGTTTAAAAAAAGAGAGGTTTAATAAACGAGGAAAGGTCGATACACAGGCAGGCAATAAGAAAAAGGCAACAGTATCCAAAAAACGTGAGG
This sequence comes from Phycodurus eques, assembly GCF_024500275.1. NCBI lineage: Eukaryota > Metazoa > Chordata > Actinopteri > Syngnathiformes > Syngnathidae > Phycodurus > Phycodurus eques. Next base: position 26,911,786 of record NC_084529.1, read on the forward strand.
CAAAGAGGCAAGGTCAATAATCAGAACAGGGTCTAGTCTTACTATGAGTCGGTTACGTGGAAACAAGGAATGGTGGAACGTCACAACAAGATACAACGAACTGGCGACCAGAAAGAATGAGACAGGAGGTTAAATGCATGGGGTAATTACGGTAAACGAAGCACAGGTGGGGAAGATGCTCTCAGGAGCAGGTGTGTACGAGGACAGGGGAAACACAACAACCCTAACACACACCCATGACACCGGCAAGCCGTTTGAGCATTTATTCGTAGTAGGAAATTGAATTAATTCTTAAACAGCTTTGTGGAAAATAATGGACTGAATTATGAATGAAAAGCATTTATTTGATATGTTTGATAAAGGGCCATGTACCAATGCGGCAAAACTGCACTAGTTGACAACAATGCGCTACTTGTATTACTCGTGACAAGATAATATTCTATGAGTTAACATTTATAGCTTCACTGGTAGATGTCAACAAGTGCACAGTTTTGCCTCACTCAGAACAAAGTTGTCATAGGGTATGCAGAAATGTCACACAGTAGTGGGAAATGTGCCCTAGTTTTTCAACTAGTGAGCTGAATTATCTTACTACTGAAGTCAAATAGCGTACTAGTACGTGGACTTTAAGATGGATTTCAAGGGTATCTAATAAATTCCCGACCGGCTTGTCATAGCGTCCCCTAGAGGCCGAGCTGCCGGGGTTAGAGCTGACAAAGCCAGTTACAAACATCCGTTTCCCAAAATCCTCACTTCAGCCCAAACAAACAAGCAGTCAAAAGCAGACGTTAAGGCAATTAGGCTCTTCAAATCTGGGCCAGTGGACTCAAAGGTGAGCGAGCAGCCATTGCCATCTGGGACCCGTGGGATTTGGGAAGAAGGACTCCCGGGTTTTATGGGAGATTAAGGGCTGGCGCTACCGCTGCCATCCTGTTGAGGTAATCTGACTGCCAAGACGCCCGTTCTCCAACACACTACAATACATACAAGAGACGCAGCTCAAAACTCACGACAACCTGAAACAGTACAAACCAATATCACACGTAACTAAACATAGTTCACTTATATGGTGCTCGCCAGTTGTTTAGTGCGCTACAGATTTCACTTGTATGACATGCACCACTTATTTGATGTGTACCAGGGTTCCCTTGTTGTGTACCAAGGCCCGCTTGTTTGCCGTGTTCAAGAATTCACTAATTTGGCATGAGCCACTTGTTTGGTGCATTCCAAGTTACATTTGTTTGGTGCATTCAAGGACTCACTTATTTGGCACGCACCACTTTTTGGGTACATAGCAGGGTTCATTTGTTTTAATGCTCACCAGTTTCGGGTCTTTGGTGCACCAGAGTTCATTTGCTTAGTGCGCACGACTCTGTCACGCAAGAGGCTTTACATGATTAATGCGCACCAGGGTTCTCCTTGTTCAGTGCACACCAGATTTCTCTTGTTTGGTATACATAGACGTATGTCCTTGATGTAAAATTTAAAGAAAAACTATATTTAAATAGATTTTTTTTCAGGCGGCACAGTGGACGACTGGTTAGAGCGTCTGCCTCACAGTTCTGAGGGGCGGGGTTCAATCCCCGGTCCCGCCTGTGTGGAGTTTGCATGTTCTCCCGTGCCTGCGTGGGTTTTCTCCGGGCACTCCGGTTTTCTCCCACATCCCAAAAACATGCATTAATTGGAGACTCTAAATTGCCCTTAGGTGTGAATGTGAGTGCGGATGGTTGTTTGTTTCTATGTGCCCTGCGATTGGCTGGCAACCAGTTCAGAGTGTACCCCGCCTCCTTCCCGATGACAGCTGGGATAGGCTCCAGCACGCCCGCAACCCTAGTGAGGAGAAGCGGCTCAGAAAATGGATGGATGGATAGATTTTTTCAATAACCAGCAGTGGGCGTGCCTAATTATAAGTGTTGTCTAAAATTTCATGTTAATATTAGTATATTTAGACATTTTTTGAGCGGTTTTTTGGTGGTACTTTACAGTTTTCACCCTGTCCCTAGCACAGGGTTTGGATATATGAAGCTCTATCTTTCGACTAGAAAATGCTAAAATGGTGTACCTTTTACCATAAATTCCTTAAATTATAATAGAATTAATAATTTCTCATCATATATACAAAACATTTCAAATTCTGTCTTTTATTTTTACTAAAATATGTCTGTCCCTTAAAGTTGCTGTCATTACCGCCACATTGACCATTTTCAGAGCAATCAAGTTTATTCAAAATCTGATTCTTTAATTCCCTGTGCCATTTTGTCTTGTCACTCAATCACATGCTAGGGCAAAGAGAAGTTATACATTTTGATAACTGGAAGCGTAAGTTTTTTTCCTCATTTGTACCTTTAAGTCACATAATATTTTTATTGCATGCCATTACCAAACGGCTAGTGTTAATGTTTAAAGATTTTCCTGTAAAACCTTGATAATCATATACAAATGTTGTACAGGACTAGCTAGCTAAAAGAAAATGTTAAGATAACTCTACCAGCATAGCACAGTTCGCTAAAAACTTTGAAATGTCATTACCATCACATAGTGCAGTGTGGTGGTGATGACAGAAATGAAAATCAAAAGTGCCCGAAATCAAATAACCACCCACAACAAAATGTAGACATACTGAAAAAGGCAAAAGAGGCTTGGAAAATAACCTAAATGATAACCAAGGCTGCTCATTCCCATGTGAGTGCAAATAGATCAAGCCTGTCTGTGCTGGTTTTGTCTTTCCGCTGAGGCTGTTTCAATCATGCCTATCTATGAAGTCCAGTTGCTCGTCTACACACCCTTGTTCACATGCCAGGCTTTGGCGATATAAAAAAGTGAGAGCTCGATAAATGATTTCAAGCTTTTTTCCCACCATTAATGAAATAAGAAAATATCCACAAACACAAGTGGGAAAATGTATTATGGACAGATTTTAACAAGATTGAAGTTTTTGGCCAGAGTTGTAACGGGTGTGTTTGTTGCAAACTAGGGCAGCACGATATTGTGCTTTTGACTCCCATGCCGTGAAACAATCAACTTTGCGTCACGTAGTCCTTTTGCTTGTACAAAGCTGTGGAATTGGATGGCATATGTCAAATGTGGTGATTCATGTGCAACTTCCACATCAGACTAAGGCATATAAAAGAAAACCAGTTCAATATTTGTTAATGATCTTGTCCAAAATAAATACATTAAAAATTAAATCACATTTGTAAAATTAAACCAATTTTAAACGTATTCGAATGAATGAATACAAAAAATTAAATGACTCTCTACTGTACCTTTATATATTTTTTCAAACTAGAAAATTTTAAATGTTTACCAAATTAAATGTAATTAAACAAAAGTGAAATAAAAATATAAAATACAAAACCAGCCATGTGACTACTGCCTTAAATTCTATGTTTATTGTTTTTTAACTCAATTAAATTAATTCTAATAAAAATGTAGTTAGAAAAAATAAATACAATTAAAATGTTAAAAAAAAAGAAAAAAAACATAAAATCGACTGGTGTTACCTGTGTCGATGATGCCTGGGTTGGAGTGAAACCACGTTGGCAACACAAGACCGTTGAACGTGGAGAAGCCGAGGATGAGCAGGTTACGAGACGAGTTGAGGTCCACATACTGAAGACATAAAAAGAGAGCATCTACATTTTACCAAATTTATTGGCAGATGCAAGCTATTATGCTGCTCTTGTTCTCATTGCCTCATCTGAAATCCATTTAGGAACATGCAATGTGATATCATATGGAATGTTGGCAAGGAGAGAGAAAACAAAATCATTCTGGAGTTTTAGGATTTACTGTCGCTGTTGAGTTATTTTTATTTTTTTTTTTTATTTTATCAGCCTAACCAAGTAATGATCAAGTTATATTCTGTTGTAGAAAAAAACAAAAGTTTTAGTAAAGAGAATAATATTTTTTTTTTCTCAAGAAGGTCATGTTTTTGAGGGAAAGGAGTTGTATATTTTTTGAGAACAGTCATATTTTTCAACCTAAAAGGTAACATTACAAGAATTGAGTCAGTTTTTAGGGGAAAAAAAGTCAAAATAATGCAGGCTAATGTGTGTATTTCTAAAAAGGTAATTGTTTGTTTCTATGTGCCCTGTGATTGGCTGGCAACCAGTTCAGGGTGTACCCCGCCTCTCGCCCGAAGATAGCTGGGATAGGCTCCAGAACGCCCGCGACCCTTGTGAGGATAAGCGGTACACGGTATGCATGTATAATTTAAAACTTACGAGAGCAAAGTAGTATTTTTCCAAAGATAAAAGAAAAACATTCGTGAGAGACTACGCATGGACAATGTGGGAAAGACCTATTCATTTTTGTTTCTGTTTTTCTAGAACTCCTCACCAAGTTGCTTCCCCGCTGCTAAGAATTCTGGGAACCAGGATAGGAATGGCGAATACTGCTGTGAGGGATGAAATCAAACAAATGCTTGTATGAATTCTCTTTAAGTCATCATGTCTCTTTCATGAGCTTGTTTTTCTTTTTTTCAGTCATACTCCAAATCATTTCCACATGATGTGGAGAGGGCCCGGTATTTATTGCTTACTGTTAAATGCCTGCAAATAATTTCTTCCCCTTGAAGTGTTAAAATGCAAAGGGCCTGTTCATGCCTTATGTCTGTGAAAATAGATACACTCGTGTGTGTGTGCGCGTGTGTGTGTGTGTGTGTGTGTGTGTGTGTGTGCGGTCTTTCCAGGTCAAGCACTATAGCAAGGTCATATCACCTGACTGTGGGAGCACCAGGGAGGATGTGCCCCACATCCCACCCCTAAAACAACAAACATGGCCTGTTTTCCATCTGAATGAGCAGATGCTGATGTCTATTTCTCAGCCAAAATTGAAAAACAAACATCCATTTGAAAATATGATGAACTACAAAGCCTAAATAATTTAACAAAACCACTATTTTTTTAAACTATATACAGTGGTTCCTTGATTTACTTGAATTGTTTCCGTGACAAAGCTCAGAACTCGGTTCACTTCAATTAATACTAATTAAATTAATTGAAATGCCTTTAACCCCTTTCAACTGTTATGGTCTGAGTTTTCCTTAGATTTTTCGTATTTTCAGTTTTGGTCACATTAAGGTCTCGTTATGTTTTTGGGTGTGCTTAAGCTTATTCCTTTCTTGCCGAAGTATTGGAATGGGACAGGGGGTGTTGCTGACCATTCACAGAGCTAAATAAGGGAACACCTGAGTCCTGATTCGACTCATCCATTCCTCTAGAAAAGCCTGCCACCACTTTGCCCAAAAATTCTGTCGAGTTCAGTAGTGCTTACATGTGTCTGCATAGTAGTTTATCTCCAGTGGGCTATGTTTTTTTTTTTTTTTTTTTTCTTAATCAGTTTTTGCTACCTGCTACCCCAGAGCTCACTGTGGTGCCTGCTACTTCCTTCTCACCCACAGATAAGTTCTCCTGCCTTCCTTGTTTAATTCGATTTTTAGCTAAAATGGTTTGTCTCCTTCAAATAAATTGCTAAAGGCGATAGTTCTTTGCTTTTCATGGGCCCGCTTGTTTTTCCAGCCATAACAGAATTTTCCGGCCGCAAATGGGCCGAGCAGAGACGATCTCTGCCCAAAGAGTTCTGGTAATGAAAGGTCTACAGCAGTTAGCCGCAGGAGTGACTCAGCTTGGCAATAAATGACCACCATCGTTGCCCAACTCACTGTCCCAGCCTCAGCAGAAAAGCCCTTGGACCTAACGATTGCCCATACCATCTCCGCTACCACAGGAACCCCACATCGCCAAACCCGCTAAGTATCTCGGTAACTTAGGGACATGTTCACAATTTCTTCACCTGTGTTGTCTCGTGTTTAGCCAGCAACCAGTGACTTATGTCATCAACCATGCAGTGAAAAACTGCGTTTATTATGAGTCTGTTGTTAGACCAAGCTTCAGCATGGGCATTGACAATCTCAATTAACAATCCAGGTTTATGCTCCAACTACATGCCGTTCACTCAAAAAAAAAAAACGTTTTTGATCATCCTGTTAAGGGCAAATAAGAAACAAGTCAGCTACTCACTTTAAAGCGAGGCCGTTTCAGTTTTGTATTTCGGTGGAATGAGTCAGCACTACAAGGGTTGTTTCTGAAGGGTTTATCCTTCAGAAGTGGTTGGACTCCAACACAGGGCTCCATATGAAACATGTACCCTGTGGGTGAAGCAAGGCTCCACAACTTTTATCTGAACTGGACTTCTTTGCCATTGATAAACTGCTTGCCCTAGTAGGATATCATGTCAACTAATATATCCATCTCTTTCAACTGTAAGAATGACTGGGATGTAGCATATATCACTTTGCGGTCCCAATACATCTCCCAAAATAAATGTACTTGTGGGACACTAATACGGGACGCAACTATTTGCCGTATGCAGGCAGTATATAAATAAATGACAAGAATGTTTGAAATGCGTATGTATTATATGTATAGTGTACATTTACCTGTAGGTTCGATATTCCCACAGCGGCGATCATTCCAAACATAATCAGAAACATGCCTCCGATAACTGGATCCGGAATGGTAATAAAGATAGCGCCAAACTTCCCAAAGATTCCCAGGACAATCATAAGAATTCCAGTTGTCTGCAGTACCAGTCTGCTACCAACCTGCAATGTACAGTGCAAGGGAGTCAAACGTCTTTATCATAAGCAGAAAAGAAGCATGTAAAAAGGATAAAGCCTTTGGAGAGTTTCCACAGTGTCGGTCGTGGGTCAGGGTTGCTGTGGACTTGGATGCGGATGGGTGACATGTCGAGTGCATCAATTGTACGCTCAACATGTTAATATATATTTGCCAGCGTCAGGCTAAAACCTTCTATGTCCAAATTCAGTCAATTTCATATTTTTCACAAATCAATACTATTGGTCAGTCCCTTCATGGGTATATGTTATTTTGACTCATTATTGACAAATATAATGTGTTGAAAATAGTTTGCTCCCTTTGATGATGCAATGTTAATGGCTCAACAAACATGCAGTTTTTTTTTTCTTTTGGTTGATGGTTTTGGAGATAAGAGGTTTCTGCCCAACGCCAGAGACATTTCACAGAGGAGTCTCAAACAATTTCATGCAGTCCTTTAAAAATCAGTAGTGTTCGTGGCCTAACTTGGAAAGTTTAAGGAGGATGGGTTAAAAATAGGAAGGAATGACGTTGGGGCTTTGACCACAGCAATATTGGATTTGGATTCCATCCATCCACCCATTCCATTTTCTGAGCCGCTTCTCCTCATTAGGGTCGCATAAGTCCACATAAGGAGACAATCTGAGAACCTGTTTTGCTAAATTAGCCACATATATGCCACTCACTCAATCGAGATACATTATGTGAGGAGCAGCCCGAGGTCTGCAGCGATGGGAGCGATTTAATCAGAGCCTTCTCTTTGGATCAGTAAAGCCTTGCCAGCTCCAAGAGGTAAAAACAAAACAAAAAACATCAATGATCCAGTTCTAATTTTGGCTGTCATATCAAACCAGTGTGAACATGAACGGTAAAAGAAATAAAAATAATTAGCGCCTTGGTATCCCTAACCACCAAAACCTAACCCTACAACTAAACCCTAACCCACAAATCGTAAAATCGTAACCATTCTCCAAGATAATTGGGGTTCAGCAGAGGGACTTTAGCTCTGATTGGGACAAAGAGGTGACTGAAAAAGCCATGAACATGATTAAACAAAAAGAACCACAATCATAACCTACAGTACCCCTATCCAATCCGAAACCCTCAACTCTCTAACCAACCATAACTGGCTCGCTAACCTTAACTCCTAACCCTAACCAAACCTAACTCCAAACCTGAACCGCAGGCAACCTGAAGCCTGGGCTTTACCTTCTCTATCCACACCGGTACATTTAACAAGGCGCGTTCCAAGTAGAATGTACGACGTGACCCTGGTGTATCCTTCGGAAAGTTCTCATCGCGTTACGTGATAGAACTGACATAAACTCATTTAGCAGGAATTTCTTTTTCAGAGAAAGTGGGGAGGAGCAACACGAGCTGCCGCAGAGGGAAGTGTTTGCTTGAGTGTTAAGGCGTTTCCTGTTAACACCGCTGTCATGTCAGATGGAAGTTAGAAAAGTAATGAACATCGGAAATGTGCCGAATCAGGCTTTTTTTTCTTGGTGCATTGACACATGCTGCTGTTGATGTTGAATGACAGAAGTCAACCTGAGACGTAGGGTACAGCCCCTGGGTGATCCTCTGTCTACCGCAGGACTGACGTTTCGTCTTCACATTGTTGCTGTGTAATGAAAACCATGCTGTCATGCCATATTTCTGTTTTATTTCAGGATCAATAAAAAAAACAAAAAACAATATAATTTCATTTCCTCATGTGGCCGCAGACGCAATTAAATGATTATAGGCAAATCAGTGGATTTATTAGCTGCATAAAACATCCAACTTGTACTAATAATTGTGACATTACAAAACTGTTATGCCTTTTATTGGCTTTCATTGTTGCAGTTTACTACAGCCCACAGACACCATCGTTTACACTGGTAACATAAGGGTTTCAAGACAGGGCTTCAAATTAGGTTTCTAAACCTGGGATTCAAACCAGGATTAGGGTTTCACAAAATTGGGTTTCGAGCCGGTCTTCGGCTTTCACACACGCGTTAGGCTTTCAAAGTAGTCTTAAATCAGTATTAGGGTATCAAATTGGAGTTTCAAACGAAGATTTCAAACCAAGTGTAGGATTTCCAAATAATGTTTTGAGCCACGAATAGGGCTGGAAGTTTGGGTTTCACTAAGGTTTAGAGCACTGTGTCAAACCGGTGGCCCGGGGGCCAGTTCCGGCCCGCCACATCATTTTATGTGGCCCGCGAAAGCAAATCAAAATTGCTCATTGTGTTCTGGTGTAATACCATTGAGATATTTGCAAGCATTTTTTTTTGTTCCCAATCCCCCTTTGAAAAGAAATGGAATAGTTGAAAAACATGTTCTTATAGCCTTCTGATTTCAAAACAGGTTATTCATCAATGTGTTGTGTGTACTGTATGAGGTAATCTTTCGTTTATATGGGTTCACAGTCGTAGCGGCCCTCTGGGGGAAGTCATAACTACGATGTGGCCCGTGACAAAGATGAGTTTAGAGTATCAAATTAGGGTTTGAATGCCCTGTTGTACAATTTGGAGTAAACCACTTCATTGTGAAAATATTCCCCAAAGTTCAAACAATTCTGGGAGGTTGAAAGTCATGTGAGACTTCCACATATCTCATGAGACTCCTCTTTAGACATTGCTGCGTTAAACGAATAACTTGGGACACGTATGCGGTTAGAAATTAGGGGGAGAAGCTTCGAAATGACCACAAATTAGTATTACGTGGACGCTGCCGCTGACAAGCAGATGACTGAGGCCGCTTCCTGTAATTTTGTGATCCTTCCAAGTAAAACAAACAATGACAACCCTGGTTTGTTCCTTGGAAAAATTCTCAACACTCCACCTCAGTGGTTGACACTCATAGCCTTTGACAGGAACTCTTCTTACATGGAGAAACTGGAGCGGAGAGAGAAACTGTTTAGCGATAAGGAGGTGCATACACATTTGTTTCTTTGGTACAGGGAACCAGGACTCGTTATAATCTTTTGAACTGTAAATATAATCCAAACTACAACCCCAATTCCAATGAAGTTGGGATGTTGTGTTAAACATAAATAAAAACAGAATACAATGATTTGCAAATTGTGTTCGACCTATATTTAATTGAATACACTACAAAGACAATATATTTAATGTTCAAACTGATAAACTTGATTGTTTTTAGCAAATAAACATTAACTTATAATTTTATGGCTGCAACACGTTCCAAAAAAGTTGGGACAGGTGGCAAAAAAGACTGAGAAAGTTGAGGAATGCTCATCGAACACCTGTGTGGAACATCCCAAAGGTGAACAGGCTCATTGGGAACAGGTGGGTGCCATGATTGGGTAGAAAAGGAGCTTCCCTGAAATGCTCAGTCATTCACAAGCAGAGATGGGGCAAGGTTCACCTCGTTGTGAACAAGTGCGTGAATGAAAAAATGTCAAAATAATGTAGGCTAATGTGTGTATTTAAAAAAAAAAAAAAAAAGTAATTGTTTGTTTATATGTTTCCTGCAATTGGCTGGCAACCAGTTCAGGGTGTACCCGCCTCTCGCCCGAAGATAGCTGGGATAGGCTCCAGCACGTCTGTGACCCTAGTGAGGACAAGCGGTGCAGAAAATGGATGGATGAATGGATGCACTAAACTTCCCAAATGTACCTATATGCGTTTTTTTTCTGTGACACCCATCCCCAGCTATTTGCTGACAAAAATCACCGAACATATTTCCATTTTTCCACTTCGCAAGATACTAAAAGGTGGCGACAAAGCCCTGTCTAAAAAGGAAAGTAGTACAGTAATTGGTCCAAGGAAGTATATTGAAGTGATACAGCTTGACTGAGAGACAAGCGTTGTTTGTCGGGGAGGAGCAAAGTTTAGCTTGGGTTGTTACGGAAAGTCTTGATACGCTGTACACATGCACATTCGGTGCATTTTTTTCCAAACTCAAATAATCTGGAAGTCATTTATTTCAAAGATAATTTTGTAAGATAAGTTTGGAAATTAGATAAAACTGTTCTACTATCAGTTTGGGTTATATTCACAATTAAAACTATTATAATTATAAACATTTCAGGGGGGCATCAATTACTTGTGGTTTTTCCTTATTTGCAGCATGGATCGGTCCCTATCACTGCAAAAACTGTAAATTTAAGATATCTTAAATTTGTGAACCGCAAACCAGCAGGGTTTCACCATACCTTGGTGATACCGAGCGCGGCGATGTTCTGACTGTAGGAGGTGGTCCCATTGCCCGTCCCCCACAGGCCAGCCAAGATGCAGCCGATGCCCTCCACGGCGATGCCGCGGTTGATGGCGTGAGTCGGTGGCGGCGGCGCGCCCGATAAACGGGCGCAGGCATAGTAGTCGCCGATGGACTCCATGGTAGAGGCCAACACTCCCGCCATCATGCCCAACACCGACGACATGCTGACGGTGGGCAAGCCCCACTGACCTACGGATGACGGGTTTATGGATTAAGCATCAATTTCCCAGGAATATTAGGGCATACGTCACTGAAAATTACACTGAATTTAGACCAGAGGTCGGCAAACTTTGGTGCTAATGTTTTCATTTTCAAACACACAGATGGGCCATTTCTTTCACAGATAAGTTTAAAAAATAATAATAATAAAAAAAAAGAGTTAATGTGTCATAAACCAATCAACCAATGACTTGATTGTACTAATGAACCAAAATAAACCAAATTAATATTTTTTAATTCACCAGTGTTAGGAAAATGCTCAGTGGGCCAAAACAATAAAAAAAAAAAAAAAAAAAAAAAAAAACAATGAAGTGGGCCAAATGTGGCCAGTGAGACACACTTTGCCCACCCCAAATTAGACATTGTAAAACCACCCTCTTTTTTCTTTGCTACACCAGTAATGTTAATGGTTCGAAGTAACCCAGTGTGTTTAACCCCCCCCCCCCCCCCCCCCCCAAAATTAATAAATGAAAAATTCCCCACATTTAGAATGTGTCACAACTGATTAGATCATTTTTCTAAAATGTATCTTTAGCATGTGTAGGTGCTTTAACATTTGCAAATACTGGTAATTGTAAATGAAAATAAAAAAATAATAATAAAATATATATATATATAAAATAAAAAGAAGAAAAAAATGTTGAGGCCAACCAAAGAAGTTTTCTCCTTTTTCTGCTTTTTTGAGGGAAAATAAATTCTTACACGCATCAGTGTGACCTGCCACACAAATATTTATGGACACCCTGTTATCATCAATATTACATTTTAAATCACTTTCAGTTGGACTTTCTTTGATGTCATAAGACACAACAGCATGCTTTTGTTCTGACAAATAACCCCTCTTTTGGCTTCAGAGGAAATCCTTTGTGGATAATAGTTTTTGATTGTAACTTTGATATAATTTCTTGTGGTTTTCACTTTGGAAAAAATAAGATTATGATCATATGAAAGGAAGGGCCTTTTAAATTAGATTATATGTGAAATATGCACCCACATACACAAACACACACACAGTGTGTGTGTGAAGTGGTACAGAAAATGGATGGATATATATATGTATGTATATATATGCAATGAGGGGGAAGCACAAAACTTGTTTTGATCAATGTTGTTGTTATTTGCTTTTTCTACAAACAGAGAGTAAAAAATGAATGCAAATTTTTAATTCTTTAAAAATAAATCATGGATTTTATTTTAAGGCAATATCGCTTAGCCCTAGTCCAAGCAAGGCTAGTTTGTGTGGTGCGAAAACATTTAATCGGTCCCTGCTTTCACATTACATCAGCGCAGTGAACATGGAAGTAGTCGAGCGACCGGAGTGTCGAGGGAAGCAGTTGACAAAGTCCAGAACCAGTCTAGAAGGTCATACATGAGGAACTCATTAAGCCTGAAACACAATGCAGGGACTGAGTGCTATTGGACAGGATTGGAGGGCCTGAGTTATATAAGTGCAATAGGACAATAGGTCAAAAATGTTGTAAGGAAGTTTGCACAGTCTACGCTGCCTGGTGCTAAGATGATGTGAGAAATGTTGCCATGTGTCCAGATGTTTGTATAAAACATCAAATGGTGCTGCTTTTATGTGGCAGATGTTGTTTACTGCCCGCCTCCGAGGATCTTCCTCATGGCTTTTTGCCACTGGATATCATTTATTCACAATTAGTCAGCAAGAAAGCAAGAAAAGTCAGGGAGATCTGCATTTGATACTCGTAGTTAAGGGCTCTTCTGAGGAACCCGCAGGGGGAACACGTGAAGAGAAGACAATATTTTTGTCAAGGGCTCATTTATACTGTATTTTCTGTTTGCAGCAATGTTGTTAATGTAAGCACTGCACATCAGCTAGCAATGGTGAATTACATCAAATTGAATACACCTGTAGTGCAGTGAATTCTACACATAGGAATAATATTGTTGGTACGTACACCTCTGCTATTGAAAGAATGACCCACAATTGCCTCTGGTCTCTCTAATTTTTCATCCATTTTACTCTCGTGGCCACATCCGGGGAGGTTGGCTACAGTCCCGTGGACCCTAAACATCTGAATATGTGCAACTGTAGTCACAGGAACATCACGTTCTATCAGTGCTGTTCACCTGCACGATGTTCTACAGGGCCAATGGGCTTTTTTTGTAACACAGCGGCCAGTGTCGGCAGCTGGGGCATTTCGACTAGGTGAGCACGCATTTAAGAGACCTAATTATTTCGGTCAGGCTCCGCGTGGGATTGACGCCAGGGAAAGCAGGGTGGTAAACTTGCAGAAAAAGGTTCTGATGGCTTTTGGCAGTGGTGGAAGACTTCAATGGCTGCCTAACATAAAGTACAGTAAGTACACAACTAAACAGAGTTATTTTCGAGATTTATATTGAGAAAATTAGAGTATATATTAATCGTACGTGGTTTTGCTGCTTCCAAAAGAAAGATTATAATTGCCTATATTAGTAATTGAGACTTTAAATACTGTATACTATCAGCGATGATCTTGCAACACTATCATTTCAGACTCACCTTACAACATCCCCTAAAAAAAAAAAAGTGGTTTAAAGATTGTTTGACTTTGACAAAAATCCAGAGGAAGTGTACGTCTACATGCACATGCAGCAGACTCTCCGTAACCTCCACGAACAACACAGGCTAAACTTACAACATACAAATAAGTTACTTCAAAATAGTTCCTTGACACCACGGCTACTTTCTTATTAGCCAGGTTTTGGCGCCATCTTGTGACATCTTAGAGCATTACGGAAAGAGCACCAAAAATAACAAATAGGTGAGTTTAAAGTGAACTGAAATGACAAATAGATTTAATTTTGCAACTACTGACCTCTACTACTGAAATACAGTGGTTTATATTTATAAATTATTCCTATGTTTAAAACAAATATTTTGTTTAGACCATAATTTGATACGTCGCTGCCATGTTTTAGCGTGTGCAAAGCATTCTGGGAATGATGACGTAGAATGGCTGTTTTGTCAAATTGTTACGTTGCTGCTCTCTGCGGAGTTAAGCTAGCCACTTGCGAGCGACTTTTATCATCAGCGAAAAGAGTTAAAAATGCCAAACTGCGCTGCTTTGAGATGCAATTTCCAGTCATGACAGAATCCAAAAAAAAGGAGGTAAGCATTCATAGCTTTCCCAAAGAGAAACAGTGGGAGGATGCAGTCGGAAGAGTTGAGCTGCCGAAAGATTCGAGGTTGTTCGAAGCCTTTGATCGCCCCCAGCTCATGAGAAAGCTCACCGGTGTGTCTGGGTATAAACGACGGCTTAAATCCAATGCAGTGCCGACTATCTTTCCTCACAAGGAGCCTAAACGGCTGCGTGTGACAACAGAAAGCCGAGCAAAAAGACGCGAAAGACGGGAGGCGCTGGCCGGCATACCTTGATCAGCCCACTTTCAGCAGCAGCAGTTGTCAACAAACCATCGCCACCGGACACTGAGTTAGCAGTGGAAAAATAGTAAAATAGGTATGCATATAACTTCACTCTCAGTTATTACTGAATGCATTTATAACATCGGTCAAAACGAACAGGTACCCATGGGCAGCGGCAGAAATGAAACTCTTTACAGCAGATAGTCTCTTTCTCAGTCGGCATTGGCAAGCAGTCGCTATAAATACACCACTGAATAGGACCAACTCGAGTTTCTTCCCTCCCGTCATCTTCATCCTCATTTCTTGTTTCTTCCTCTCTCTCTCTCTCCTCATTTCCCTGATCACACTCTGGCTTGAACTGAAATGGCTGAACAGCGTTCATCGCTGCCAGGGACTGATACTGTGGCTACTGCGAAAAAGTCCGGGCATCCGGCAAATCCCCATTTGAGGTCACTAGCCCGAATGCACTGTGACGATAAAACAATGGCGGCCTATGTTGAAATTGCGTTTTGTAAAAATACGAGCGAATGAGGCGCCCTCCGGGTTCCTTAACCCTCTAGTTCCTGCGGAAAGCCCAATACTCCAAACCTCATGAATAGTTCACATGCAATAATATTGTACACATCAAAACAGTTCAAGGTTTTATTGCAATGCTTCAGGATAGACAATGTTTTTTGTCATCGTATTCTCCGCCAGTATACACAAATCATTAGATCTGCCAACCCTTGAGCAACCAACAAAACTGACCATGAGAAAAACATGGAGAAGGCAAATCCAATCCAGCAACTTTCAGAGACTAACCTTGTGACTTGTTGATACTCATTGCAAAACAAATTGATATTGGAAACTGAAGCCTTCTGAATTGAACTGGTAAATCATTATACAATGGTATTCGGGGTCGAACTGCTGTCTCACCTTTAAAAGGACCTGCGATTATAATAGCTTCAAGCACGTTCTATATACTTGAAGTTCAAAGTTTATGTGTCCGTTTTCAAAGAACTTTCTAGAGCAAAAACGTTTTCTTGCACGTTTTTGCACCTTCTGCCATGTTTTTGTACATTTTGCACGTTCCTGCACATTTTGCAATAAGCCTCCATCTATAGACTTAAAGCTCAGACTTTGTGTCTCCGTTTTCAGGAAGCTTTCTGGAGCGGGGACGTTTTCTTGCACGTTTTTTAGCGTTCCTGCATGTTTTTGCACATTCCGCCACTTTTTTGCACGTTCCTGCACGTTTTGCAAAAAGCCTCCACTTATACTACATGTTTCTGCATGTTTTTACATGTCCTTGATCGCATGTACTAGTAAGAATTACCTGTCATGATATGATATGATATTATTAGTTTGGTATTTAAAGAGGACGTTGAAACCTTGGAGTCGTGGAGGAACATGCAAAACGTGCGGGAATGTGCCGGAGCGTGCGGGAACGTGCAGGAGCGTTTCGGGGCGTGCGGGATTGCAGTTCTTTGAAAACGGACATACAAACTTTGAGCTTTAAGTATATAGATATAAATATGGAAATGATTGTTTTGTTACTCAAGTCAAAATCAATCATATATACCAAACATGTCATTGCTACCAGAGTTCACTTTAACAGAGAGTAGACAAAAAGGCTCAGGGCGTATTTGTAACAGAATGAACAAGTGATTTCTGATGGCAAAGCTAATGCACTCCAAATGGGGTCTTAATGAGCGTCAGCTTTGCCACAGTTGTCGTACAAGCTGTCTTCATTCATCATCGAGATAAAGAAGTACTTCCATGCAACAAGTTCTTTGGATTCTTGCAAGGACAGCACTGTGTTATTGTGACATGTTTAGATCAGTATGTGGGGGTTGAAAAATGACAAACCAATCTGCAGATATGCAGCTCTAAACTTCAATTTACTGACTCAACTCAACGCTATTTATAGAGTGCAAAAAGCAACACTAGCTGAAACAAAGGGCCGGACAAAAATCACCTATAAATCAAACTTATCTAACAGAAATAATAATCATTATGATACATGAATAAAATATTCCTTTTTAAATAAAAATGTTAAATTCTAATCTTTGAAAACATGCAAACAATTCCCTCTCACTTTACTTCACTTTCGTGCTGGCTCCTGTCTCTCACGTTTTTGACTCAGTGCTACATCTCTCTGCCTCTCTCTCTCTCTCTCTCTCTCTGTCTCTCATTATTTAAATACTAACAGTATATTGCAAACGAGTCCTCATCTTTAGTTGAGCACTTACTGTCGTTACCATTAGCAGCTGATCAGCTATTAACACTGTTAGAATAAATGTACATTTGTTATCCCATATTTACTCTTATAATATTTTCAAAGCATGCATTTAGCAGTATAATGTTGATTGTATCATAAAAGTTGACGTCTGTGAAGAGGACTGTGCCCTCATCAAAAGATAGCGGCTGGAACATTTTGCGGTCGAAGGTTGAAGCAATCAGCGCCGATGAAGAACACATCTGCACAATGAGTCATATATGTGATTGTTTTACGTTGCTGCTGTGTGTGCCCTTATCTCAAGATAAGCAGCAACGTCTGTGTAACTAGGAACCGCCCTGAGAAAATAAAACGAGAGGGATCGGCAGAGTGTGCTCAGAGCGGTAGGAGATTGTAACTGCGAACAACTCTAACCGTTCTCCTCACGAGTATACCAACCATCTCTTGTCTTCCTTCCTTGTTTATTGTTTATGAAATGTTCTAGGTTGTTTGAACCTGACAAACACCCACCACTTAATAGCGACCCAGACCTTTCTCTGCATCATCTTGAGGAGTTTACCACTACCACCCAACCCCACAAGCTAGCCTGTCAGATCTCGACTGCAATCTTCCATTATGCTACTCTCTGTCGTCAAATCAGCTCGCTATCAGGCATTGGTGAGCGCTACTCTTTCACGAACATCCTTCGAAAAAACCCAACATTTGAATTACCCCCATGAGCATTGTTATGCATCCTCGGGTCCCTTAAAATAAGCTCCAGAAACCAGAGCTTTTATTACCACTATACCATGTGAAACACTATCACGTCAAAGCCAAAAGGTACGTAGAGCTGCATCGAGTTTTGTTGGATGCACAGATTGGCGACAGCTAAGCGTTAGCTTCTGATAAGTGGCACATTGCTCATTGATGACACAGTGTGAGGGATGTGTCTGCTGCTTGCGCCACACACACAGATCCACAGCCTGATCAACAAGTGTAATTCACTGGCTGGGTGTAGTGTTGCTTTCAAAAGGGAAAATAGAATCCCTAATATCTCACTATATAGCCACTTTACCCCAAGACATCATGGTAATGAAATCCATACTCACCACTGGCCCAGCAGTATTTCTGGTGCATAAGACAGGATGAATTAAAAAAAAAAAAAAAAAAAAGGATGTGTGAAGAGTACAATCATTCTTGATCCTTGGGGGATTTTGAAGAAGGCAACAGAGACATGTTATTAAGACATCTGAGAGCTCTTTTAAATTGTGGGGAAAAAATCCATAGTCTGCTTGGTGTCCGCGGACCACCTGTGTGAATTATCATCTACCGTTTGTAACAGCACAACTTGTCTGATTTTACATTTACAATCATCTCCTACAAAGGATTTCCAGTAACCTGTGTTGCTCGTTGTCATTATGTCAGGGTAATTGGTATGTATTTAATGTTTACACTTATAGACTCCAGGTACTCCGGTGAGACACGGTGCTATAGGAAGGCTGACTCCCGGGCACACTTGAAAAGAGACTTCCTCTTTGAAATGAGCAGAGGAAAAACAGACAACACCACAGGCGATGCAAATCCATTCAAATGTGTTGCTCAGAAATATGTGCCATTTATTGCCCCCTCCCAAAAGACCAGAGGGATTGTGTGTGCGTTCCATGTTAAAATGTCAAAGGCGTGCCTCCTAAACACCGTGCTCCAGTACTTACAAGTTAAGATGGCTTTTACAGTATGTGCTTAAACCATATTTTGGTGTTAACACTTTGTTTAGCAGCTCTTTCATTGCTCCATTACAAGCCCCCCCTACATTCACACAAGCCTAATACTGTGTGTAATTAAGTCAATTGGAATGGGAATCTTGAAGCAATGGAGGCAAAATTAAGTACCCTACTTGCACTGACAGGGAAACAGGAACATTCAGACATATTCTCCCATCCAAGTAGAAATAATCTTTGGGGGGAAAAAAATAATTATTGAGTCACTGATCATTAAGAATTCAGTGGATTGTGGGAAGGTGACACAGTGGACGACTGGTTAGAGCATCTGCCTCACAGTTCTGAGGAACGGGGTTCAATCCCCGGCCCCGCCTGTGTGGAGTTTGCATGTTCTCACCGTGGCTGTGTGGGTTTTCTCCGGGCACTCCGGTTTCCTCCCACATCCCCAAAACATGTGTGGTAGGTTAATTGAAGACTCTAAATTGCCCGTAGGTGTGAATGTGAGTGTGAATGGTTGTTTGTTTATATGTGCCCTGCGATTGGCTGGCAACCAGTTCAGAGTGTACCCCGACTCCTGCCCGATGATAGCTGGGATAGGCTCCAGCCCTCCCGCGACCCTTTTGAGGATAAGCGGCTCAGATAATGGATGGATGGATGGATGGATCGTGGGAAATTTGTTGCGTCTTGTGGCAGTATGGAGACGAAATCGAGTACACTATTTGTATTGAAATTTAAACTGGAATCCAGAAGATTTGGACAGCTTTTTCATTTTTGTAATAGCATTTTATTGATAATAAAAATATAAATACATTTTAAAAAATATTGTCCACTGTTGAATCGAATCACTTGAATCAATCCCATCTTGTAGTGATGGAGGCAATTGAAGTGCTTTATTTGCACTTGGAAGAACATTCAGACAGCTTCTGCCATCCCATTAAATATATTTGTTCAAATTTGATTCATTGTAAAACATTTCAGTGAATTGTGTGCAATTGAAGCAATGAGGAGGAGGCAAAATAGACTGCACTACTCGCACTGAGATAGAAACAGGAGTCCAGCACGTTCAGAAAGTTTTTCCCATCCAAATAAAAATAATACTTGAAACCCCAACCCTGACTTGAAGCCCTAATTTGGAACCGTTACCTTGGATTTAAACCCTAATTTGGAACCCTAACTACTTGAAACCTAAATTTGAAACCCTAACTTTGGATTGAAAACCTAACCATGCCTTGAAACCCTCACTTTAGCTTCAAAATGGAGTGCACTACACTGTTGGCGACCTCATTTTTTTTTTTAATAGCCCGAACATGGTTATGGCCACCCAATTTAAAACATATGACAGCAAATGTTAGTGTGAGTCTGTATGGTGCTCAGTCAACATGCTAATGCTTTGAAGTAGTCGTTTTCGGGGGATTACCTGGATAGGGAATGTGGAACCAGGGCGAGTTGGCGACGGCGTCCAAGTTGATGTCGGTCCTCGCCAAGAAGCCGTACTTGTCCGACTTGGATGGCAGCACGTCGAAAACGGTCAAAAGGAAACAGACCAGCCAGCCGCCGCACATTCCGAACAAGGCCTGGAGTTTGGCAAGCAGAAATTCTGCATCAGGGAAATTACGACGTGCGCAGCGCTTGAACACGGCTATCAGATGCAGGCTGCCCGAAACCAGAGAAAATTCCCTTGAAATATTTTATTTGGACAACCTGGATTTGGTCTTCTGACGTTATCAGGATATGTTGCTCTATGTGTAGGATTATACGGGGCAGATAATGCGCAGGGTTCAGGTTACACGAAGCTTCAAGGTCGGCCAGTTAAGGTTTTTTAAAACCTTAAAAGCTACTTTCATCTAAGTTGAGGGTGCTCTTACATCAAGCATTTGTTTGCTTGCTTGGTGTTTTTTTTTTTTCTCTGGGGTTAATGAAACAACCAGTGAAAACTTTAATCCACATTAAGACTTAATGCAAGTGTGATTTATTGTACTGGTGTCATCGTATGATGTCTGCTGCAGATCAGTAAAACAGAGGCTTTAAACCGTGACGTTTGCTTAAAACCTTTGTGTGAAACCCTAACCCTGGCTTGGAACCTTAATTTGAAGGCCTCACCTTGGTTTGAAAGATTAATTCGAAACCCTAACCCAGGTCTGAAACCCTAATTTGAAAAACTAACCTTACCTTCAAACCTTAAATTTAAACCTCACCTTGAATCTCAAATTTCTGTTTAAACCCCTAACCCTGGCTTGAAATCGTAATTTGTAACCTTAGCCTTTCCCTCAAACCCTAATTCGAAACCCTCACCTTGACTTAAACCCCTTACTTACAACCATAACCTTTGTGCTAAACTAACCCAGATTGGAAGCCTAATTTGAAAACCCTAACCCTGTTTTAGAACCCTAATTTGAAACCCTAAAGCAGGCCTGAAATTGTAATTTGAGTTACTAATCGTTGCTCACTAATCAGTTGAAACCCTCACCTTGGCTTAAAACCCCAAATTTGAACCCCTAAACATTGTTTGAAACTCTAAAGCAAGTTTGAAACATTAATCATTCTTTCAACCAAATCATACAAAACCCTCTTCTCGACTTGAAACCGTAACCAGAGTTTGAAACACTAACCCATGCTTGAAAGTTGAATCCCTTAACCATGGCATGAAGCCTTAATTTAAACTCCTAACCCTGGCTTGGGACCCCAATTTCAAACACTGCCCTTGTATTTGAACCTTGATGCAAAATCTAAACCAGGCTTGAAACCCTAACCCTTGTTTCAAACAATAATCATCGTTTAAAACACCAATTTGGACTTAACTGCAAGCGCTCCAACCAAATTTTGCCAGAATATTGAACATTTATTTAAATCAGTGGCAGTTGTAGACCAAATTCACTGGGGCTGGGGCCAGAGGTTTTGTCAGAGGGGCACAGTTTTAAACTGATTTAACTCGAAGGCCTAAAGCGGAGAACGTATCCTTTTTAAGAGACCCTGTAAAATCAGTCAGGCGGAGTGATGTTTCGTAACAAGGACAGGGTTGGGCGTTGGCTTCTCTTTCAAGTGCTTCTTTCAAAAAAAGCTAATTCCATCACACCAGGACGCCCTGTATCGTTTGTGTATCTAACGTTAAAGCGCCCACTGAAAGATGAGAATTCGTATTGATTCTTTCGCATGCAACGCCAGGAACGGAAGTGACTCAGAGTGCTCTTGGGTAACGCTCTGCCACTCAGCTTGACACATCATGCCAATGAAGAAACACAGCTACTGCAGCCCAGTACATTCCAGAAAGTCACGCTTGGCATGCTCCAGGAGTCAGGCCAGCATCACAGGTGCGAGTGTGTATGCGGTTACTCAACAGTCATATAAAAGCATAATAGTTTGCATGGCAGACCGGCTGAGGGCAAAGGAGTTCAAGCGAGGAAGCTGGTGACTCACCGAGAAGAGCTTGAAGAGAGGGTAGTGGAACACTGTCCACTTCTTGTCCTTGTAGGCAATCAGCGGCACGTCCACTCTGCTCAGGTACTGCGAGAACAGCAGGATGAGGCACACAGTGCTGTGGATGCATGATACACAACAGTGCCATTTTACACATTTTACTTTATTTGAGACTCAAACCTAGTTTGAGACACTAACCCAGGCTTGAAAGCCTCATTTTAAATCCTAATGTGAAACCCTAACTCTGCCTTGAAATCGTAATTTCATACACTAACCTTGGCTTCAAGTCTTAATTTGAAACCAAAACCCAGACTTGAAACTCTAATTGAAATTAATATACCCTCAAACAATTGTTGTAAACACTAACCTGGGCTTCAGCCCATAGGACCTAATTTAAAACCCGAAACCTGAATTGAAAATTGGAAACCTAACCCAAGCTTGAAACTCTATTCTAACATATAACCCTAGGCCAATCTTGAAACATAATTAGAAATACTCACCTTGGCTTCAAATCTTGATTTGAAACCCCAACCCTGACCTCAGGCCCTTAATTCAAACCCTAACCCAGACTTGAAAAATGATCTGAAATCTCACCAAAGCTGGAAACCTCAATTTGACACCCAAACCCTGGCTTCAGACTTCTACTTTGAAACCCTAACTTAAAACCCAATTTTAAACCTGACCCAAGCTTAAAACCGTAATCTAATTTAAAACCATACCCCAGTCTTGAAACCATAATTTGACTTGACAAACCTTGACTTCAAAACTTAATTTGAAACGCTAACCTGGCCTTGCATCATTCCCAAAAAGACTCATGGCTGTATTAGCTCAAAAGGGTGCTTCTACTAAATACTGGGGGTCTGAATACTTATGGTTGTGCGATATTTCAGTTTTTCTTTTTAATAAATCTGCAAAAATGTCAACAATTCTGTTTTTTTTTTTTTTTTTTTTTTTTTTTTTTTGTTAATATGGGGTGCTGTGTGTACATTAATGTGGGAAAAAAAACTTAAATGAAATTAACAATATAAAAAAGAGTGAAACATTTAAGGGGGTCTAAATACGTTCCATACCCCCTGTACTGATGAAACAATACACTTGTTAAATAGGTCTGGCTATAACCGCATTTTCGCAGAGAGTAACCAACTGTGAACAACAAAATAACAGGCCGATTAATACGTGTTTTGAGATGTAAATATAAAACAATACACATCCACACAGGACGCCACGTCCGAAACGAAAATGAATTAGTACGTCACCGCACACGTCACTTCAGAACGTGGCCAGGTTAAACGTATATTATTATTATTTTTATATATTTGCAATATAAGATAAGATAACCTTTATTAGTCACACAATGGGGAAATCTCATCATTTCAGCAGCAATTGTAGATATAGGAAATATAAAAAGCATGCAACAGTAATTATGGTACATTTCTTCCTCTTACGCGTACTTCTTGTATGCATACAAGAAGTACATTGCACAAAATAGACACCAAAAACTATTGTCCATACATAAACTATCCAAATCAGTCTATCAGCAATGTTATTTGTTTGTTTTCAAAATAGAGTGCTGAGCTTTAGTATTGACGTTTGAGATCTGATTAACCTGCTTTAGTAGACTTGCGTTTTTGTTGTTGTTGTTTGTTAGCAGGGTTGAAAACAGAATTGGCCGAAGTGAACTTATCCATATATTTATTTACAGATATTTTTGATGATGGAATGTGGAAATCTCATACTGGTACCTTGATTCAAGCTGCAACTGCATCCACTACTATAAGGTTGATGTAATAAAAACATTAAAATGTCTTGAAGCCATAATTTATTCATGATTTTGATTATGACTGTCGCACGGAAATGTTCTTGACAAAATTTTGAAAATATGGAAATTCTGACAAATTGGGACAAATTGTTCTGGAAGGGAATGTTTATAGGTCAGCAGCTCTGTGTATGTACATATGTTGTGGGGTTGTGAAACTACTTTGATTCAATAATTTCAATACCTGTATTCCAATATGATATGTGATATTTAATGTCACAAATTTAAATAAAATATGTTACATTTTCGCTGCTCACTGAGGGTGCATTCGGAAATCCAATCTGACGCTCTATTCTACTCCGAGAGTGCGCACATTCCAACAACGCACTGAGTTTCCGAACAGTCCGGAATTTAGCAGCGCACGCTTGCATTTCTGAACAAACCCTGAGAATCGTGATGGCCTCACGAGTGACGCCATATTGATATGCGTTATTATATCTTATCTGTTGCTACCGCGTACGTTTGACAGCATCGGATAAAGACGGCAGATTTATCTCGTAGCGCCACGTCACATAACACATTTCCCAAGTGAAAAAATGAAGCGTAAAAGAAGGGCAAGTTACTCTGCTGCTTTTAAGAAGAAAGTGATCACTGTTGCCCTCAGAAGGGAACCTTACCGTATCATCGAGCATCTTTTTTCTTTGCTAATATGAGAACCCGAGTAGAAATACAGGGTGAGGAAGTGACACGGACATCAGCGCATACACACAAAGCATGCTTTCAGTCCATTCAGTGAACACGGCCACAGTATTTGAGAGCGAAAATAACGGCTTGAGTCCAACTGAGTCCAATAAAGGCATTTCTTCCTGTGGGAAAAACTTTTTCAGAACGCTGTGACACTTCCTTGCGGTGTGATGTATCACATGTAAATGAATGTGTTGACAAGCAGCTCATCTGCAGATGTTAAAGAGCAGGACCGCAATTCTCCCCCGGCTTAGGTGGAAATGTATTCCTGGGAATACATTTTGTCGTGACGCAAAAAAAATAAAAAGGGCCTTTACGTGCCTGAAGACAGTCGCAACCCTCCCTTGTACCCCCCTACCCGCCCTTGAGGACTTGCACGCTGCCAGAACTAAGACGAGAGCGTGCAAAATCCTCTCGGACCCTCCACATCCTGGTCACCAGCTCTTCAAGCTCCTTCCCTCAGGTAGGCGCTACCGATCAATGCAAACTAGAACTAGCAGACATTCCAACAGCTTCTTCCCTCTTGCGATCAACTTCTTAAACACCTAACCATTACAACATGCTGGCAATTTTTTGACTTGAGTTTGTTGTCACATTTCTGTCGGGCCAATTATATATTACTCGTGCACTCACTGTAGTAGTCTCGCCATGCCGCACTATTTGCATATCTGTTGTTGACCAATACTGGCCACTCATGCCAGAGTAGCATCTGCTCCATTTGCACACTGATTGAGGAGTATCTGGAACATTTGCACAATCAACATTGTCACTGATTATCGCACTACTACTCACTTTAAACTGCATACACTACTTGAAGTATCGGCGCCCTTTGCACAATGGTCATTGCACCGGACTATTGCAATATTAGTCATTCGAACTGCTCTAAATGCTAGAGGACTGTGCATCTTTTGCACAATTGTCAAAAAATAAATAAATGTACCGGCATTACCACATAGCTAGCAACCCTTTATTGCTCAGTGACTGTTTTTCTCAATGTCTTTATGTCTCAAAAGTGTTCTTTGCCAATTGACTGCCTGTTGTCGTACTAGAGCGGCTCCAACTACCGGAGACAAATTCCTTGTGTGTTTTTTGGACATACTTGGCAAATAAAGATGATTCTGATTCTGATTCTGATCGTTGGCCGTGGGGACAACGGCAGGCCGATCTTGAATTATGCAAGTCAATCATTCATTAAAGAAAGCAGGCCTCCATTATTCAAAGCAACAATATAATAACCGATCAAACTTGTGAAGAATGCTACATGAAAGAGAAGGAGTGGGAGAAGTTAATGCCAACCATGTGTGCCGGGCGCGATGCTGCTATAATTCCTCATTATGAGACAGCAAAACAAGCTAATAACATCCTCATTGACGCAAGACATCATGCATTGTCTCCATCTCTAAATACTACAGTCAAATCATCCGTGCCGGCTGCCCCTTCGAGACAGGCAATTACATTGTTCTATACACCACAAATTAACATTGTTCATGCCAGGGAATTGTTCAAAACATCAGTCCAACCTGGCAAGCGTCAATGCTGAAAATTTATTTGTATCTTCTTGAACATTAACCTAAATCAACAACTGCAAGAATTCCTACATACAACTGGAATTTGTGACCATGTACGAATCATAAAGTTGGACGAGAGAGAAAATTATTTGTCTTTGGCAATTATAAAACCATGCACGATGGGTGAACTGAACACTGTAACCTGTCTTTAATGTTTGCAAAAACCCAAAGATTAGGCTCAGTCAAGACTCGAAATGGTCTTTGATGATTACAAAAATGCATACGTTGGGTTCATCGAAGACTAAATTGTTTGATGATTACAAAAACACATACGTTTGAATCATCATAGATACTAAATTGTCTGATATTTACCAAGTAGATTACATTAATTGAAGACTAAATTGTCTAGGATGTTTACAAAAACGGTTTATCGGAGACCCAAAGCGTTACATATTTTTTAAAATGTATATATTTATATGAATTTAAATAATTTTATAACTATTTTTTTGGTTATTATTTGAGACTATAAAATGTATTTGACGTGTACAAAAATGCTTATTTCGGGGACAAAATTGTCTTCTATGTTTATACGACCATGTACGTTAGATTGATAAAAAGAAGACTCCTTTTTGGTACATACGTTAGGTATAGATATGTGCCAATATCAGATTGTGACGGTATCATAACCTTGAGCAGAAATATTGCGGTTTCACGGTACCATGGCATAGCAACTATAGGTCTAAAATGTATTTTTTTGAAATGTTTGGGTAAATAAAAATAACGTTTTTTCTGTTGAACATTCTCCATATGTACATTACTTAACGTAAAAATAAATTGAACATTTAAAATGTTCTACATAAAATCTAAATACAACAGCAGATTTTCTCAGAAAATAAATAGCTACTTCTCTGCTCTTCTCTGGTTTGTGAAGTAATGTCAGAGCGGAAACGAGCTGATGTTAGCCATGCTAGTTAGCCATGTTATCTGCCTTGGTAGCAAGTCTATCGTGTTTATTTCACCAATTGTAGACACACTAACTCTGGTAGCTGGTTGCTAGCATTCATTTCAAGACAGCATGATATTATTAATGTTACCTTATATTTGTTGAAGAGATGGGTGTTGCTCTTGTAAACATGATATTTTACCAGCACCGGGAGGGGTGGGGGTCATGTCACTTTGCCTGTACTGGTGACTCCAGAAAAAGAAAACAAACAAAAAAAACGCCCCCCCGCCCCCCCAAAAAAAAGATCATACCGCTCATGGAACGTTTTAGCAGTTTTGAGACTGTGACTTTTTTTAAACTGAGCTATACCTTGAAACCAGTAACCGGTCCATGCCTAGTTAGATTTATTTAAATGTGTCTTAAGATTTTTACAAAACCACATACAGACCCTTTCCAAAAAGTTAGAATATCATGGAAAAGTTTATTTATTTCCATAATTCCATTCAAAAAGTTAAACTTTCATAGGCCCCTCCCCATACTGCCAGACGCACCAAAACCTGGTTTGATGGCTATGCCATCACAGTGCTTGACTGGCCACCCAACTCGCCCGATCTAAACCCTACTGAGAATATATGGGGTATTAGCAAGAGGAAAATGAGGGGCACCAGACCCAAAAACAAAGACCTGACAGCAAGCATCAAGGAAATCTGGGCTTCCATAACTCTCAGTCAATGCCACAGGCGGATTGCCACAATGCCACGGCGCATCAAGACAGTGATTAAAGCAAAGGGATTCACAACCAAGTACTGGAGATTAACATATCGTTTTGAAAGTACATATTTTGACTGATTTAATGTGACCCTAATTTCTTTCTTTTTTTCTGCAAAAACTGAAAAGTACATGGTGATTTCTTCACAGTATTCTAATTTTTTTGAATTCCTGATTTCGTAGGTTTTATGAGCTGGAAACCCAAATTATGTAAAAATAAACAAATACATTCATGAAATTGTTTCAATTGTGGGCCCTGAATCTACAATCTATGAAAGTACTTTTTGAATGGAATTATGGAAATAACTAAACTTTTTGATGATATTCAAATTTTTTTGGAAAGGGTCTGTATGTTAGGTTCATTGAAAATTGTCTTTGATGTTTAACAAACAGGCACGGTGGACGGCTGGTTAGAGCGTCTGCCTCACAGTTCTGAGGACCGGGGTTCAAATCCCGGCCCCGCCTGTGTGGAGTTTGCATGTTCTCCCGTGCCTGCGTGGGTTTTCTCCGGGCACTCCGGTTTCCTCCCACATCCCAAAAACATGCATGGTAGGTTAATTGGTGACTCTAAATTGCCCGTAGGTGTGAATGTAAGTGCGAATGGTTGTTTGTTTGTATGTGCCCTGCGATTGCCTGACAACCAGTTCAGGGTGTACCCCTCCTCCTGCCCGATGACAGCTGGGATGGGCTCCAGCACGCCCGCGACCCTAGTGAGGAGAAGCGGCTCAGAAAATGGATGGATGGATGTTTAACAAACACAATCTTGTTAGATTAATCGAAAATTAAACTGTCTTGTGTTTACAAAACCATGTACGTTCGGTTCATTAAACTCCTGTCTTTGATGTTTAAAAACTCATGTTTGCTTAAAAACTGTTAAACGGTAAATGTTTTAGGTCCATCAAAAATTGTCTTTGAGTTTTACAATGTAAGCATTGGGTTTATAGAAGACTTTTAATCATCTTTGAAGTTTAACAAAACCACGCACATTAGGCTTGTTGAAAATCGCTTTTGATGTTTTCAAAAACATACATTTTGGTGAATTGAAGACCATCTTTCCTATTGACAAAAACATTTACGTACATCAAGAAGCAAGGAATAGACTTCAGCATAAAATTGTTCCCGGTGTTTTGTAAGCTCAACGTGTGTGTCTTGACCGTGCACACGACTTGGCTACTTTGCGCCTCTCTGGTGGATACTGGCTAAGAGTCTCTCAGTGCAAATGCAGAAGTTGCTCACTTCGAGCTGGAAATTACGTTAGGTGAAGAAAAGTGCTTCATGTTAAGCGTCTGCAGCTGTCGCATCCAGACCCTCTGTGACAAAACCACTTGTGCTGACAAATCCCACTTAATAACTTAAGCTTTTCAGCACCAAAGTCACAGAGAAAAGAAAAACCACCATCAAAACGCATGGGGGCACGGGGATGAAGATGTAACGTTCGCGCAGTCGTGGCATAAACCTTTCATCTGCAACACAGATTCTCCACAGATGGACAGGGCCTCTTCACCGAAAGCAGACCCGAGGCCTCGTTCAGGGTCTCCACTTTGAATAGGGGGCTGCTGATAATAATGAAATATGCTGCTGTAAAAGATGAGACTCCGCAGCGCATCCTTGATGTGTTTCCCGTGTCTCAGGACACGAGTCATCTCTCACGGACGACCACATGCAAAGTAATGACTGAAAATGTCTGTGTCGAGTCTTTGTCATCCAGGTAATGGTAAATTCACAAAAGTTGAATTGAGGCAACTGGACTTCTTGTTTGTTGATGTTTCACCTTTTATCCAAAACGCTTCTTCAGTTGTAACATTTTAAGTTTGAGGTCCCCCTATTTATGTCTCTCCTCTCTATGTGGGAGTGTGCCCTGGATGTGGTCACAATAGGGTTCTTGCTTGCTGTTGCCCTTTAAAAACAAATGTCCAAATTCTGTATAATAAGGACCCTGGTTTGAAAGAGTTGTGAAAGAAGCCATTTTCAGTATGTCAAACTAGAAAGGTCCTCTCTGAACAGAGGATGAGGTTTGCGCCACCTATTTTCTGCTTGCAACAATGTCCTGACATCTCTCCCCCAAATAATGTCTCATTCCACAGGAAGAGTGGCCACTAACAAACTGTTTTGCCACAAGGCAGGTGACTGACCGGTTGGTATGCAGGACGGCTATCAAACTTCATTGCCTTCATCGTGAGCATTAGAATGTTTTCATCAGTTATTAGCTGTGCAGACTCACAGAGCAGCGATCCCCCAGTGACCGCCCGACTTCTTGCCGGCCTCTGCGAACAGTGAGAGGCCGATGAGGTTGATTGTCGGCGCGATGGCCAGTGGTCCGATGTATCGGAGCACGAAGCCCACCAGGCCAGTCAAGCCCAGCATGATCTGGACCAGCGACGACACCAAGATGGCTCCCTGGATCTGTCAAGTGAGGGATGAAACGAGACACTTATCTTCAGTGAGTTGTGAGGTGATTCAATGCATTTACTATACGTTATAAGTTACGATACTTACTCCAATTATGCAATATGATACCCCTCAGACTAAAAGGCTGTATAGTGTACTCCAATTACCAGAGGGGGGACCAACTCGTTGCTTTGCCAGTCACAAGTAAGTCTCAACTCCTGAGCAAAGTCCTACACAGAGTTTTGAGTCCTTTCGAGTCATTTTAACGTCAAAGTGATCATATATTTTAATATAAATAATATTGATATATTTAATTCATATATTATATACGTATATAGGTGGAACGGTTGACATCTAGTTAGCACATCCGCCTCACAGTTCTGAGGACCGGGGTTCAAATCCCGGCCCCGCCTGTGTGGAGTTTGTATGTTCTCCCGTGCCAGGGTGGGTTTTCTCCGGCCACTCCGGTTTCCTTCCAAATCTCAAAACATGCATGGTAGGTTGATTGAAGACTCTAAATTGCCCGTAGGTGTGAATGTGTGCGCGAATGGTTGTTTGTTTATATGTGCCCTGCGATTGGCTGGCGACCAGTTCAGGGTGTACCCCGCCTCTCGCCCGAAGTTTGCTGGGATAGGCTCCAGCACGCCCGCGACTCTAGTGAGGATAAGCGGAACGGAAGATGAATGAATGAATGTGAAACTTATCACGTGAAAGCATGAAGCTTATCATGTTATAATAACATGAAACAATAACATGAAACATGAAATAATAACGTGAAATTTATCTCGTTATAACGTGATACTGAAGCTTTTTTATTTTTTCTGGTGTGGCAGCAATACGCTTCCGTAGTAAATACAGTACATTAAAAATAAAGACATACAAGACTGACTCTTAAGAACACTACACTGAGTAAACCAGACTGTAACGAACAGGAAGCCCTAACAGCGCACGCCCGGCCCGCAGTGTAACTATTTGCGTGATCGCTCACAAAAATAGCTGCAAATCTCACAAACTTGTCCATGCTAGCGGTGAAAATGTGTTCCTGTATTGCACAGGGGTCAAACTCATGGCCCGGTGGCCAGATCCGGCCCGCCGCATCATTTCATGTGGCCCGCAAAAGCTAATCCTATGTGTCGACGTCAAGTCTCTTGCTCAAATACCAAAACTGCAGATTGAGATATTGCAAACATTTCTTTTTTTTTTTTTTTTTTTTTTTTTTTTTTTAACCAATCGCCCTTTAAAATGAATTGAAAAAAGTATTACTGACAATGTATAAAATATTTTTTACTGACTTCTGATTTCAAAACTAGTTAGCTGTTAATTTGTTGTAACTATGCAATAATATTTGGGGATCATACATTTATATGGGTTCATAGTAAGGATGTTCAATACCACTTGTTTTCGGACTGATACCAGTACAAGTATTCACTCCTAAGTACTCACTGATACATCGTATTGGTAACTTTTGATGTATAACATTTCAATTCACACAATGACAGATAACTGTGAACAAAGATCTTTCTTTCTGACCCACATAATGATTCACCCATGTGTCAAAGGTCACAGTGTAGTGGCAACTTCTGCCGAGTTGGACTTTATGTCAGATTTTTTATTTTTATTTTTTGCCTAAAGTATCTGTGGATGGTATCGGCAGCCTTCGCAAGTATCCTCCACCTTGAAATGAGGCCGGTATCAGCCCGATACCGACGCCTGGTATCGGTACTCGCCCATCCCTCGTTCGGTCATAAAAGCCCTCCAAGGTAAACCATACCTACAATGTGGCCCACCACAAAAATCAGTTTGACACCCCTGCTGTATTGTTTACATTTTTTTTAACAGCCCTCTTTTGGTGGTGTTTTCAAGTCAGTCGGCTCGAGTCCGCGCGAAGTCACGAGTCATTGCTGTTCAAGTCCGAGTCGAGTTGCAAGCCTTGTGACAGTTTGTCGAGTTTAAAGTCATTAACTTCATGACTCGAGTCCAGTCATGTGACTCGAGTCCACACCTCTGCCAATTACAATGTGATTCACTCCAATTATGATACTATTCACTTCAATTCTGTACGGTTCAAGCCAATTATGATGCAGTGCATTCCAATTACAATATGATTGACTCATTACAATCCGCGATATGCGAAACATCATGTGACCAACGCGCAACACAGGACAGCTGACTTCCTGTGTGTGCTATGCTAACGATGCATAAATGGCATGATTGTTTGAAGCCGAACGTGCTGACATTTTTTCTTTGTCTAATGTCTCTGAACAAAAGTTAAATACATGTATATCTTTTATTTATCCAAATATGATATCATACATGTACACATGAACGAAGCCTACCCACCGTTTGTTGGCATCATTTGTGGCTTGTGGTGACATCTTGCATTTTGAAAAAGACATTGTAGATGTTTAAAGTTTCTACGGGTGCTTTGAAATGGTCGCCTTCCCCATTCACACGAGCGAGAAGGAAGCGCTTTCACCCGGTTTGCCGTATGCGGAAGTAGTTTGCGTATATACATCCAATTATGATATGATTCTCTCCAATTATTATATGATTCTCGCAACACGATCCGATTCACTCTAATTACAATGCGATTAACTGCAATTATGATGCAATTTCATCCAATTATGATACAATTCACTCCAATTACAATATGATTCTCTCTGATTCCAATACAATTCACTCCAATTATCATACAGGTGTCTCAATTAAGATGCGATACTATTCAGTCCCATTACAAGACAATACGCTTCCCTCCAATTACATTGCAATTGACTCCAACTACGATACGATTGACTCCAGTTACAACACAATGTTCTCTGAGTCTGTTTCACTTATTTTCAATTATTATAAGATTAAGCTCCAATTGTGATTCGGTCCAATTACGATGTGATTCTCTTTACATGTCGGTTCATAACTATGAGCATGTTGGACTTACCTCGCGCATTCGCGACATCCACACCTCGTCGCCGCTTTCCATCATCTGCAATGGGCTGGTGCCGTTGTGCCCAGACAACATGGCGGGCCCTTGCAGGGGCGGACACTGCCACTTGGGTAGTGCCAGGATGGCGAGAGTGGGAGTGATGAAGCTAAAGGTGCCGCCCTGGAGGATTGGCAGCCTGCACGCCAATGAGATAGAATGTCATTAGACAGCAGAAACGCACATCTAATAATGATCATAATACGTCTAGTATGTCCATCTAATACGTCCATCCATCCATTTTCTATACCGCTTATCCTCATTAAGATTGCGGGTGAGCCAGCTGACTTTGGGCGAGGGGTTGGGTACGCCCTGGACTGGTCACCAGCCAACCGCAGGGCACATACAGACAGACAAGCATTCACACTCATTGTTGGATTTATCTCACCAAACATTATAATGAATAAACACAAAAGGAATGAAGACGTTGGTCTTTTTACTCATGAGGAGGGCGCATGGGAGATTGTTCAGATTACAGCCTCTCAACACGCTCTAAACAATCTCTCCCGTCGCTCCTGCATTTATTTGAAAATAGGGAGGTTTCTAAGTTTACAAGACATAACGTACTAAGCTACAAGACACAACACACTAAGGGTAGGGTTTCAAGGTGAAAACATGGCACCTGCCACGTCCCGGCCACGTCCTTCTCTCAGATGATTCCTGCTGAGTCATCTTCTTGAAGGCGAGACATCTTTCTTTCTAAACATTGTCCATAATACTAATGCAAGCTAAGCAAATAAATGATAACTTCTACAATATATCTAACACTCATGTTCATACCTAATGGCCTAATGACTTTAATGAAACCAGCATCTTTTTGGGATGTGGAAAGAAGCTGGAGGACCCAGAGAAAACTAGGAAGAAACTGCAACCTTCACACTGGAAGGCCTGAGCTCAGATTTGAACCTAAACTTCAGAACTGTGAGACAGATGCGCTAACCACTTGTAAAAAAAAAAAAAAAAAAAATGTGTAAAAGCAATAAGATATTTTGCAATGCATTTTTGTTCCTTGGAAAAAGGCTCAGAAACCTCGTAGTCATAGCCATTTTGGTTTGGAGCGGCTGTTTTAGGGTAATTTGGCCATTTTCTGGTAGCTCGCCCGAGAGTGTTGGTCCCCTTACTACAAAATTTTAAGCACATATACTGCAAAAACGGGCAACGCTAACTTAATTAATGCAAACGCTGACGTTAGCTCTGGTGTCTGTGCTCACTCCCACGTCTTACATCGAGGTGATAACATGGGCTTTGAAGTGGTAGTTTGTGGTGATAAACAAAGAATTTAGCCTCTTTCACACTAAGCCATCTCAGCCCGGATATTTTCCGGCTTCTGACATAGTAACAGAGGCATAACGGTGTCATGTACAGTTATCGAGAAGCGACAACACCTTTCCTGATTAAAACTCTACTGCTAAATGAGCTGAAAGTAGTATAGTTGCCATCTAGCCTTCCGAGGTAATCATACAGTAGTTTGGCCCAGAGCGTTGAAGCCAGATTATGTAAAGTAGGACTTCACACAAAAGTGTGAAAAATTGGAATGACCCAACTAGGTCAGCAACTCTATTAATTCATGGGCGTAAAGGGTGTGTGTTATCACTAGTGCAGAAAAACCAAAGCGCAATAAAACATGTATTTGTTTTCTCTTTGTGTTAATTTAGAGCAATTAATTACAGAAAAAAATTCCGCTAACTGTGCCCATTTTCCCACCTCGACTTTACAAAAGGTCGTTTGTCTTGGATCCCATTGGCAATGTGAAAAAAATGCAAAGCAAATAAAGATTAGATGTGACCCAAGTGTTTGCCGGGATCTGTGTTTATGTTGCGTTTTGGGTTCTTGCGACCTGCGTGGGCCGGCACCTCAGACAAAAGACTCTTATTTGCTCAGGTTTTGCAGTACGGAGCATGTCCAACTTCATTGTGCTCCATATGTGTGGGAGGCAGCGGCGCACTCATAAAGATGGATGCATCACCAACCTCATGATCATCTCCCTCACTCCCCCGCGGGCGTGCTTAACGGCAGCTCCCGGGAGTTCTATAGACACATGAGCTATACGTGCTAAGCTGAGTACACATGAGTGGCGCGGGAGGGAAGGAGCGGGCGAGCCTGATTTGCAAAATTTGTCTGGGCATGAAATTTGAGAAAGTATGTGTGTGCGTGTGTGTGTGTGTGTGTACAGTCCTCAGCAAAATAGGTGAAACACTGAGGTGTGATTGGTTGACACTAGGCATCGCCAACCCCTCTCACAATGTCATCATAGCTGCGCATTCTTTAATATTTTGTAGAGGTGCAACAATGAATCAATGAATCAACAAGTAATCGATGATACAATTCCTCAATAATGATTTTTGGTAATCGATTAATCGGTGTGAGACTTTAACTTCTATTAGACAAGGCTTTGGCCTGAGTACAATATGTCAGTCTTTCAGTAAATAATGGTGGATAGATTACCCACCAAAAATCTGCAAATACAGTAGATGAATTTGAGAATGCCAAACCATGATCTCTGGAGTAGGATTAATAAAAGGCGCGAACAACAATGAACAAGCAACCTTGCACTCCCTTTTCCATGGCGAATCCTTGAAATTATCAAACTTTTTTTGCCATGCTATATTACATTACAGGCTGAAAACCTTGGCAATTTAGCGTCGCACATCCGTCTACTTAGATTGATGCTCATTTGGGCGAATTGCCGAGTACGTGCCCTGGAATTTGGTCGAAATGGGTGCTTAAAAAACAATGACTGACCTGTTCAATTTCGGGCATGGCTCCTTCAAACTTTGTTCTTATGACAGACGTTCGCCCAACTTCATGTTGATTGGTGAAACTGCTGTTGGGGTTTCACCAGGATACACGTTTGCAAAAATTTGTTCAATCATGGTGTAATCAGAAACCTATCTGTGGGTGAAAAGCAAGCAATTTGCTCAACTTTCCAGGAGATGCTATTGAGTTAGTTTTGGGTGGATGTGTTCAGGATAGAATTTATTAATCTTCAGAAG
This sequence comes from Phycodurus eques, assembly GCF_024500275.1. Taxonomy (NCBI): domain Eukaryota; kingdom Metazoa; phylum Chordata; class Actinopteri; order Syngnathiformes; family Syngnathidae; genus Phycodurus; species Phycodurus eques. The sequence goes on from NC_084529.1 coordinate 26,947,625, forward strand.
GATATAGACACTTGCAAACATTGATTTTTCAGTCATGGTGTAACCAACAAGAAAACCAAATAGGTTTAGTAATTTCCTCAACTTCCGGGGTTCAATCCCCGGCCCCGCCTGTGGCGAGTTTGCATGTTCTCCCCGTGCCTGCGTGAGTTTTCTCCGGGCACTCCGGTTTCCTCCCACATCCCAAAAACATGCATGCTAGGTTAATTGACAACTCTAAATTACCTGATGCCAATACCCGTCTGAAGCAGCGTGCTGAGGCCGGACACAAAGAAGATGGTGCAGATGAGCTGGCTTTTGGCCGCGTTGTTGTCACCGATGCAGAGCGGCTCAGCCAGGATGAGCGGAATGGCAATGATGCCACCAAACGCCAGGACGTAATGCTGCGACAGAGTGGACATCTTTGTTTGAGTTGAATCTATAAACAAGTCACAATAGCTTTTTGTATTAAAGAAAATACGTCATGGGAAGCTAATTGAAAACATTTAACTAAGTCTTTTTTTTTTTTTTTTTTTTCTAAATTCACGATGGCTGTTTTATCTCAATTGCTCGCTTTGACAACCTCCTGATGGGACAAGCTGAAAATCACACACACACACAAGCTGTATAATTCAATGTCACCTAATCCACTGTACGTAATCCACTTTAAATGATCAATTCTTTCGGAAACCTTACCTGAATACATCTGTGCTATTTTGCCTATGTGAGATTATCTCAGTGATACGCAAATTACTCTAAACTGAAATCAGAAAGGGTTGTTGATTATGTAAGGAGGAAGACAAAAAATAAAACATAAAATTCTTACCGGAATAGATGGGAAAAGAACACAAGGGTTGGCCTCTGCAGTGATGTGACGTGAGGTTCATGCAGGTGAGGCACTGACATTAGAGCCAGATTTACAAATTTATGAGCCAAACAGATTCACGTGGCGGAATGACATTAAAAGCTGCTTCAAAATTATACCAAGCAAACCAAATGTATTTATATAGCGGATTTCATACACAAGGTAACTCAAGCATTCTTTTAACATGCAGAATATTTGGCCACAAGAACCATTACATTTCCAGCTGTTGGAAGGAATCTATTAGCCCTCACAATTACCTACTTATTCAATAGGCTACGCCATAAATTACTAGACGGTGTGCAATAAATTCAGCATGTTAACTTTATTAAAGACTTTAAATTGCCCATAGCTGTAAGTGTAAGTGCTGGTCTGTCTACTGTTGTGTCCTGTAATTGGCTGGTGACCAGTCCAGGATTTACCCATCCTCTTGGCCAAAGTCAACTGTCTTCAGGTCACCTGCGACTATGTGCAATAAAGACTCCATCCATCTATCCATTGTCAACACCGCTTATCCTGGTTAGGGTCGCGGGTTGCTGGAACCTATCCCAGCTGACTCCGGGCGAAAGGCAGACTACACCCTGAACTGGTCGCCAGTCAGTCGCAGGGCACATATAGACACGGACAACCATTCGCACTCACATTCACACCGTCACTGAGTGGGAACTGATCCCACGCTGCCTGCACCAAAGTCAGGCGAGTGTACCACTACACCATCAGTGACTCAATAAAGACTGAAATTCGAAAAAGTTTTTTTTTTTTTTTTTTTTAATGAGGATAAGCTGTATGGGAAATGGATGCATGGATATAATGTATCTTCCATGTTTGGTTTTCATTTCTAACAGAATGTTAGAATGACGGACTTCAGCTACACACTTGATTTTGCAGCTAACTAGGGCTCTGCGCAGAAGAATGGCACCAACTTAAACCTGTGAGCTCTTGTATGCCCCCTTTCAGTTGTGGCAGACTAGTGTCTGCCTCACCTCATGCCGGTTTTATGCCATCCGGAAATCAGTATTAAAAGTATTATATACATTAGTCTGAATGTGAAGAGAGCTCAGGTGACGAAGGTTAGGTGCTTGAAAACCACAAGGCATGAAGGGAACAACAATAGGTTGTCACTTAAGATCAGGTTTGATGAAGAAAGGCTCCCAACAAGTTAGGGTTAGACTTTATAACGCAACCCCACCGCCGGTGAGGTGCTAGAAATATCAGAAGAATGGGCATGTTGCAACTATTTGCAGAGGCAAGCAAAACGCGAGATATGCTGAGGAACATGAATATGTGTAATGGACAGATGGAGGAAGTCAGGATAAATACACAAACAGTTTGGCAGTAAGAAGCATGGCTCTCCTTTTTGGCAAATTTCAATGAATTTCTTCATTACGTTTTCACGATGATTGACATGCGCTGAGAACATCTCTTCAGTGCTCCATTCCAAACAGCCTTTGTCATGTTCTTTTTTCAAAACTCTGCAGTGTTCCCAGCTGTATAAGTGCAGGTGGTTGAAAAGAAGGCTAAGCTGTCATCATACCTCAAGGATAGAGCCAGTACCTATCATCATAAAAAACTAGCGTTTTTCTGGCGCTGCCTATGCTCTGCATTCACACTACTGCTGACGCCACAGGGCAATCAAACGTATGCTGTCTTTCACCGGGATGTCAACATTCTGTTTCACCTCGTTGCCTGTTTTACAAATATTTCTTTGTGACATTCCGCTTAAAATTAGATAGATTTATGGTGATCTTTTTGAATGCCTGTATAGTAGGGCAGACGGGAGGGGGGAGGGGGGGGTCAGTTTGAAGGCGGAGGACGCTTCAAGGGAGGGAATGTTCCCCACCACGAGCATTGAGGAGTACCGCCATTCCGGTGATCCAACACTGACGCTGCTGGTTGTGGAAGGTTCAAACAAGATGGCCAGTTTTAGATCTTCCCCAACTGTGAACAAACCTGCAAGGCCTGACCTGGTTGAACTGATAAAAAAGTCAAAGGTTTTGCAAAATTCAACTCCTAAAGCCAGTTCCGCTTAGCTACTTGAGTTTTGGTAAGCATGTCTATTATGAGTAGACCCCCAAAAAAGATAAAAAGATATGCCAGAAAAACACAGAGAAGTCTGCTATTTTGGTTTGAAGCAGCCATTTTAGGGTAATTTTCCCTATTTCCTGGAGATAATTGCAATTTAACCATTTTGAAAAACCTTGCCTCCAAACCCAAGAATTTAGGATGATATGGCTATGCTGGGCGGCCGACTGGTTAGAGCGTCAGCCTCACAGTTCTGAGGACCACGGTTCGATCCCCGGCCCCGCCTGTGTGGAGTTTGCATGTTCTCCCCGTGCCTGCGTGGGTTTTCTCCGGGCACTCCGGTTTCCTCCCACATCCCAAAAACGTGCATTAATTGGAGACTCTAAATTGCCCGTAGGTGTGACTGTGAGTGCGAATGGTTGTTTGTTTGTATGTGCCCTGCGATTGGCTGGCAACCAGTTCAGGGTGTACCCCGCCTCTCGCCCGAAGATAGCTGGGATAGGCTCCGCTTGGATGGATAGTAAGATAGGCAATTGGAAGATGTTTGTCTTTGAAGGACAACTGGAAATAGTAAAAATGTTGCATTAAACTGTTTATGTGAACGAGTTTAATTTTAAAATGGCTCCTGCAAACTGAAATGGCAGACTTCCTATACATTTTTGGGTAGAGCCTTTTGAGCCATTTTTGAGGCCCTACTCATGATAAACATGCCTACCAAATGACATGCAGCTAAGTTAAACCGACTTTGGGGTGGGGGGTGTTGCAAATAGTTACATTGCTATTATCATCAGAAATTGAAAGGCGGTGAAACTTTCCAATGACTCCGTGCTGCGTACGGGTCTCACTTTCCTCTTCGCTTCCCGTTAGTCATCAGAGCAAGCTCCTTTGAGCACTCAAAAAGCTTGAGTTATGAAAAGCGCTCTGTGTAAAAAGAATACTGCTTGGATGTTTAGGTCCAAACTAAGCTGAGTGGGCAGCTATACCATGCTTGTCAAATTGCTTCAAGGGCCATAACTGCATAAACGCATGTAAAAAGAAGTATTCAGTCTTGACAGAAATGTATTCAATACAATTGCTGAGTATGACTTAAATCACAGATGTCAAACTCAAGGCCCAGGCGCCAGATCCCGCCCGCCACATCATTTTTCAAAAGAAAGACATGTGCCTCGACTTCGTTTCTTCAAAAAAAAAAAAAAAAAAAATTGCAAATTGTCTACACTTTTAAATGTTTTTTAACGTTTGTATACTGTTATTGCAAGCATACCCCTTTTAAAATAAAGTGAAACTTCTGATTTCAAAACCGGTTATCCATCAATTTGTTGTGTAAATGTAATATTATGAGGCAATCATATATTTGTATGGGTTCACAGTCATAATGGCCTTCCGAGGGAAATCATAACTACGAGGTGGCCCACGACAAAAATCAGTATGACACCCTGATGTAAAGCCACGTTTTGATTCGCGATAATTAGCCCTTGGCCTTGTACCGTCATCCCAGTGGGACGTGCCCGGAACACCCCACCAGGGAGGCATCCGGGGCTTCACCTAACCAGATGACCGAGTCACCTCATCTGGCTCCGCTCACTGCGGCTCGACTCTGCGCCCATCCCGGATGACCGACGACCTCTCCCCTATCTCTGAGCGAGAGCCCAGACACCCTGCGAAGGAAAGTCATTTTGCCCGCTTGTATCCGTGATCTTGTTCTTTCGGTCATGACCCACAGCTCATGACCATCGGTGATGATGGGAACGTAAAATAGATCACCCAGTGAATTGAGAGCTTCGGCTTTCGACAGACCGATTCAGAGTCTGCATCGCTGCAGACGCCGCACCAATCTGCCGGTCGATCTGCCGCTCTTCCCTCACTTGGGAACCAGACCCCAAGATACTTGAACCACTTGGTGCAGAATCTCATCCCTGACCCGGAGAGAGCACTCCACCCTTTTCCGACTGAGTACCATGGTCTCCGATTTGGAGGTGCTGATTCTCATACCACCCGCTTCACACTCATCTGCGAAACGCTCCAGGGAGAGTTGAAGATCACAGCTTGATGGAGCCAACAGAACCACATCATCCACAAAAAGCAGAGGTGCTATACTAAGGCTACCAAAGCAGCCTCGGTTCTGCCTAGAAATTCTGTCCATAAAGGTTATTAACAGAATTGGTGACCAAGGGCAGGATTGGCATAGTCCAACCCTAAGACCGAGACAAGCTGAGACCGAGACGAGACCGTAAAAATCCATTTTAAAAATCATAACAAGCTTAAACAGTTAAAGAGCATTTGCTCTTTCTTTTTCATTTTCTTTCAAATATTATATAATATAATATTTGTTTTCAATTAAATTCGTGCAAAAAAATAAATCCTTGTAGGTATTTAAAAATTTCATTCGAGTGTAAAACTAGAGTACGAGTGTTGCTGAGAGTGAAGGAATAGCCAATTTGGTTGATTTGGCATAAGCTACATCGCCTCTCTTATTTTCTACACTTTCCTCCATTCTCTTTCTTCCTTTTCTCCAATAGAGTTCTACATACCCACCACTGTCTGACTCACCGGGAACTGTGAGTACTCAATCCATAATTATTGTGCGCGACGAACATCAAGCCTTCTACCTGTGTTGGACTGTGGCACTAGTACCTTGTGAGTGAGTGTGAGCCCACATTTTCTTTGTTTATTTGGTACTTGGTATTCGATGCCATAATCACAGTTGACCATTTACTGTTTTGGAAGCCTTACATTAAGAATACATTTGTTTGGCCTCATTTTACAACGGATCCTACGTTTTGAGCCTATAGTCTGCACGGTTTTACATACATAATTAATAGGGATTTAAAAAATATAGAAATATATTTTAAAAAGTGTAAAAGGAAGCTATTCCAAATATTTCCACGGTTAATGGAGGCACCGCCAACAGTAATTAAAAATGAACTGTTAAATGTTTATCAATTCAGGTATCAGCGCCACCTAGTTAAAGCAGAACCCAGGCCCCGCCCAAAGTTACACATACATCGCCCAGTAAACAAGTTCATTACGTGCTGCTCGTAACCTTGAAACGTGTGCGGGGACCGCTGTAAACCAAGGACCCCTTGTAGTTGTTATAAGATCTTATTGTCCAACATTGTGTTTGGCCTTTTCAACGCAAGCTTAAGTGACCTTTTCCAGAAGCTTTCGTGGACATAACAGCAGCTTGAGATGAATGTACCTGGAATCCGAGCAGGATGCAGAGGTACCAGGGCGGCCGGTCGTTGAGCACGTAGATCAGGTCGGCGCCCGAGTCAGCGGTCTGCTGCCGGGCCTCCACGTCCACCGCCGGCTCCTCGTCGGCCTTTTTGCCCTTTGTAAGAAGCGCGTCGTCAAACTAAATCACCCAATGCAAACACGCTATATAAAGCACTTGTGAATCCCAATCGACAACATGGATAACACATGGGCTGGGTTTTGTATGTATCACCACCTGTTGCTTTGGAATGAGCAAAACTTATTTTATAAGGTGATTCCTTCCACGTGGGCAAGTGCCGGGTGCGCGTGTGTGTGTGTGTGTGTGTGTGTGTGTGTGTGTGTGTGTGTGTGTGGGAGGGGGGTATAAGGAATAGCAGATTTGCATACAACATCACCATGGTATGTTTGACATGTGGTCTAATTCCATTAGCGGCCATGACATATTGAGTTACAGCCCAGAGATGAAAGTATGACTCAGTATGGCTTCCATTAGTGAATGGGGGCCGTCATCCTTGCACCCAAAGTCAATTTAGCCGAAACTGTCTGTGAGCATAGGGAAACTTTGTGCAGGAGCTACAGTTTAGGGTTACGGCTGAGGCGGAGGTCCAGTCTACTGCGTCTCCCGTGTGCTGTTATTGTTATCGTGATTACGTCGTCGTCAGTGCTTTCCTTCGTGCCAGCGCTCGTGCAACATCTGGAGAGCTTTGCAACCAACTCAAACCCAAGCAATAACTATTTTATAAGGAGCAAAGGTGTGGGTTTTTTTGTTGTTGTTGTTTTTTCCTTGAAAAATATGACTTTTTTTTTTTTATCTGGAAAAATTAACATTGCTGCAAAATGTCAATCTTTTTCCTTTATTAAAAACAAAAGCTGTATTTTCTAGTATTACTATTTTTTTTTAATATGGCTTTATTTTCATAATATTTAAACATTTAAAAAATGTAAAAGGTTTTGTGTCCAAAAAGGGATTTATTTTTTTTTTTTTTTTAAAAGACTTCTATTACTGCTTTTTTTTAAATAAAGTAATCTAAAAATTACAACTTCAAAGAATAAGCCTGTTGTTGTAATATTACAGGTTTTTTCTCTCTCAAAAATCACTTTTAATCTAGAAATGTATGACATAAATTCTTTTTGACTTTTTTCTTGAGCTCATCCTTCTTCTCAAACATTTTATCTAGAAGACTACAACTTAATACTCAGTTATTCTCATTTCTTTCCTGGAAAAATATTACTTTATTATCATAATATTGCTACTTTTTTACTGCGTAGCTAGAAAAATTATGAAATTAATTCACTTAGGATTTTGACTTTTTTTCAAAATAAAAGAAAAACAGACTTTAATCTGGAAAAATAAATGTTTCGTCTTAAAAATGTTCACTTTGTAAAACCTAAAAAATACTTTAATCTCTAAAATGTCTCAGTGTAAAAAGAAGTTAAACACTGTTCATAGCAACAACAAAGTAATGCAAAAGTTTCATGTGATCTTGCTCTACTCGCAACTCCACCTTTGATTTTTATCTACTTTCAGCCTTCTCGTTCCTGCCCACTCTCATCTAATTGTAGCTGCCATTAATCGCGTAGAGAATGCATTCCAAAATGTTTAGGGTCAAATGTATAGCCCTTGGCAGCACGGTGGACGACTGGTTAGCACATCTGCCTCACAGTTCTGAGAACTGGGGTTGAAATCCCGGCCTCGCCTGTGTGGAGGTTGCATGTTCTCCCCGTGCCTGCGTGGGTTTTCTCCAGGTTCTCCAGTTTCCTCCCACATCTCAAAAACATGCATGCCAGGTTGATTGAAGACTCTAAATTGCCCGTAGGTGTGAATGTGAGTGCGAATGGTTGTTTGTTTGTATATGCCCTGCGATTGGCTGGCGACCAGATCGGGGTGTACCCCGCCTCCTGCCCGAAGAAAAGCTGGGATAGGCTCCAGCACGCTCTCGACCCTTGTGAGGATAAGCGGGACAGAAAATGGATGGATGGATGGTATACCTCATAGTTGGGGATGACGGATGGGTGAACTAAACACTGTCCTTAACAGTGGACGATGTTGCTTGATGGCCCCTTCCAGCTGTGAATCGGTTGACAGGCACCTGATTGGGTTTCATGTAAAACATCAAGACCGATCCGTGCTCCTTTTTTTACCGTGTCAGCACTTTTCTGCTGTACATAAAGGCGCTTTTGATACCTGACCTCACTGCCACATAGCATGACGTCCAGTGAGACGACGCACTACTAACACAATGCTGTCAGAAATAGTCACAAGGGCTCTTTTGTTGTCGTGTTGAATTCAATAGCCTTTGTTATCTTGTCTTTGGTGTCATTGTGTTCTCGTATTTATGTCACAACAAAGCATCCTGTTCAAGCTCAGGTTTAACAAGATGATGTGGTACAGTAAATGATAAGGGCGTGTTCCCACTTCAAAGCTGGGTCTCTCGTCCAGATTTGAAAAAAAACCAAAAAAACTTAAAAACCTGGTCGCTGCCAAACCAGTGAAACATGTTGCACACCAAAAATGCGGACCCTGAGGCGTCACAAGTGGGGCATACCCAGGGTTTTACTCTGTATAAAATTCGGAGGCCTGGGCAAGACACTTGGCCGCTGCCCCAGGAAGCTCTGACATTATGAAAACCATTTTCTGACCGGAGGCATTTTGAACATCAATTGCAGTAATCACCAAAGTGTTGACCATATCCTTATCATTTCAACTCACGGGAAACTGCTAGTTTAATGCTAACCTATTATGTGAAACACTATAGACGAGCTAACAGATATTCACCTTTTTGTTGCAGCAGTTATATCCCTTGCTAACTTCAACACAAACGGAGAAGAAACACATAAACCGAGCATAGAACATCGACCTGATGTATACCAAACAATTGGTGTGTAACAAACAAGGAAACCCTGTTGCGTACCATACAAATAACGAATGGTGCACACCAAAGAAGTAAACCATTTGTGCAGCCCAAAGGACCGAACTGTCAGGACAAACTAGAGAACCCGTGCTGTGATGTACTGTATCCTTATACTTTTTATCTGCTGCTGGATGCTAAGTGTTGGCATATTCATGACCACGAGGAGCAAGGGCCACATGATACGTGGATTAGGGGGGCTTAAAAACACAAAGAGGTCAACTCCCTGTTCAGAGAGGCCACACGGGACAGATCGCTTTCCTCGGCTTCGTACAAAAACTCCACCAGTTCAAGTCACTCTGCTTTCATCACACTAAAGTCTTCTTTATACCCGTGCTGACGTCACTGCGGCTATACTGCACGCAGTTTGCCTTTACACTCGAGCACAACCCACGCGCGCCGTTTTGAAAGTGTGCTGCAGTTCTCCCCCAAGTCGGGGGCGTCGCTATGGCTGGTATTGGCTACGACGCCACAGGGTGGAGTTTCCTCTGCATTTTTTGGGCCATTTCCGGTAGCCGTTTTTCCTTTCCTTTCCGTAATAAGGAAAAAGCAACCACAATGGCTACCGTGGAACAGTGTCTGCTAGAACAAATGGACCTAGGTGACCAGATGGTACGTTTAATTATGCTGCAAAATCGATCGAGAAGGCGGCGGCGTAGGTGCTATGTGGAACCGGGAAGAACGCTGATTACGTCTTCACAGCATGTGACTAAAACGGACCAATCACAAGAGATGATCTCCGCGGCATTCTACACGCTGCAACAATTTTTACCGTGTGCGCGTCAAGCTACGCAGAGGGGCCACGCGGGCCAAGTCGTCGGTCACATGATGCAATGGGGGCGTTGTCAGCAATGGAAACTTTTGACCCGAGGTAGGTGCTTTCAAGCTGCAAATGTTTTGCCAGGGTTTCCTTGCCTCACTCGTAGAACTCTTCATGAGAAAAAACGTTGAAGGAGGTGAAGGGGGTTCCTGTTACGTTTACGTGTCGTTAGCCTAAGAACATATTTCCCTGTCATTTTTAACTTACTGTCTTAACACAAACACAAAATTCCAATATGGTTGCTAAAAACTGTGTTTTTTATTTATGTCTTTATAGCTCCTCAGTCATCCAGGTCACAGTAATCCACAAAAGTTGAATCGAGGCAACTGGACTCTTCTTTTTTTTTTTTTTTTCCGTGTTTTCTTGTTTGATGAAAAATGACTCGGGCAATGTGCTATTAAGCTTACGGTATGGACCAGTCGAGCCATGATGCTAGATTGGTTTAACAATAAAATATCATGTTTACCTTTTTGATTTTGCTGTGTGAAAGTGGTCCAATCAGTTCATCGATTTCTGTGAAAACATTTTTTTAGATTTTATTTGAAGGCCATATCACACAGCCCTACTGCAAGGCTTGGACAGCAGTGGTCTCTCATATACACTGCAGGTCTTAGTGCCCAACACTGATATTTTATTTTATTTTTGGGTTATTTACATGGATTTTCAGGTGACCAGTGTCCAACATCCCCTGTGTTCACATTTACTAAACAACTTAAACCACTCACACACTCACAACTTTTTTTCTAGAAAATATTGCTTTATTTTCTGAATATTATGATTCATTTCTCACAAAATGATTTTTTTTTTTCATAAGACAAAAATACACCTAAAATATTTACTTTTTTTAAACACCAGGTGAAGCCAAAGCAATATTTTTTATGAGATGCGGTTTTGATATGAGCTCAAATACGACAACAAAATGTATTTTGTCATACATGCATGATTTTTGTTATCAGTCACTACAGTTAACATCTATTCAAAATCGTTTTTTTTTCTAAAAACATGAAAAAACATGAATATATTACTACTCTAATACAATATTACTGCTCTTGACTAAACACATTTTCCTCTTGGAAAATATTTTTTATATTTTGTTCCTCAAAACATACTCCAATCTAAAATACAAAACTAAATACTACTTTAATAATGAAAGAGTTTGACTTTTTTCTGCCATTTAAAATAAATTTTGTCAGATATCCAGGATTTTTGTTATCAGTCACTACAGTAGACATCTATTCAAAAGCTGTTTTCTTCTCATTGCAAGTCCTCATGTCAAAGTTGCACATCAGTCACTACATCTATTCAAAATCTTTTTTTTTCTAAAAACATGAATATTGAAGTCCAAGTTGCGCTTTATTCACTACAGTTTTCTTCCATTTCTTTGGTGTCAAAGCTGTATATCAGTCACTACAGCATGCAGTCATTCAAAGGTAGTTGATCAGATATGCATGAGTCCTAATGTCAACAGTCACAACAGCGGCCAGCTTTTCAAAAGCTCTTCTGTGCAAGTTTTCTCCCACACATGCACGTGTGTTGCCGTCTGTTTTGCACCTCCGTCACTACAGTGGGCCTGTCGTTGCATACGCTGCCACCACAGGTCAGCTCCAACCTTGTGCTCACCGTCACATCATTAGTGTGTCTGCCACATTGCATAAATCTACCAACATCCCGCATGCTGACAGGCGCGCTGTCACAACAAAGTCACGCAAATAAATGGAGGTTCTAGTTAAATCTTCACAGCCAACTTGAAGGCATGAGTTCATTAGGCCACACTTCAAACGACACGAAACACATCTGCTTCTTGTCCCAGCACACGCTTTGCGTCTGTTTCAACGTCAAGCAGGTCATTTGTGGCTGTTTGTGGCCATCTGGTGGTGGTCCGCCTGCACTGCTGTGCTGCGCAGTGAACTCTTCTCGAAAATGGAATTAATATTCTGTAGTGTAGTATCATACATTTGTTGGGTTTCAAGAAAAATTCTCATTTTTCAAAATAAAAGGTCACTTTTTTCAAGTAAAATGAGTATTTCTACCACAAGTCATAATATTTCAATAGTCATATTTATTCACTTCTTATGAAATATGACTTTAACCTCCTAAGACTTTGAGGTTTCTTTCTCCAAAGAATATGGCTTTCCCCCGTAAAGTAAAAAACAAACTTTATTTTGGAGGAATGTTTTTATTTCTATTAAATAATGATTTCTATTTTATTCTCATTACACAGTATTACTACTTTTGCATTAAACATTGACTTTTTGCTTGAAAAAAAAGAATTTATTTAAACCGGTCCCTGGTTTTTCACTCACCCCAACACATTAGCTGCCCTCTCTGAAAAAATTGGAATATTCCATCAGTCACATGGTCCACAGGAAGTTGCATCATTCAGCAAGCCATGGGAAGGCCAAAAGTAAGTTCACTCATTATTTTTTCGGCATAGTCGATGATATTTCAGTTATGACTGGGGGTGGGGGGTGTTAAAATCTCGACTTAGTCCCGTTACCTAAATTACTTGATGTGTGTTTACTTCCAAAATAATTTTTTGTGTTCAATCACTGTTTTACGTTCTTAATGTCAACATGCTATTAGCATAAATGTTATGTGGCTATATTTCAAGCATTTGCTATTTCTATGCTAAAAACTCACTTCTGTTACCTTCAGTCCTGTTTCGCAAATGAGTTGTTTCAGTACAATAAAACAATGTCATAAAAAATGTTTTAGTTGCCTCAGACATATTTTGAGTTCTTCAATATGTGTATTATTAGATTTAGAGTTGAAAAACGACATAAAAGTGAGTTCATTTTGAGAGAACAAGCACATGGCACAGATTTCAGTGGAATGGCCCAAACGCTTGCCTGTTATACTGCTAGTGTGTCCAATGTTGTGTTCAGCGTGACCATTTCCTCTGTAGCGTCATGTGCACCTTCCACGTCACAAGCCCACAAATAATCTTTAAGTGCTAATGTCAGTGACAATAGAAGCACTTTTTTCTTCTAAAAGTCATCAAAAGTTTTGACACATTTGAATTATGTAACGTAGGCCGGAACCAATCAACGGCAGTGTCATCTATCATTTCATTTCATCGCTTCGGGGAGATCAATGTGCCGATGGAGTCGCAAAAGTTGACCCGATAAAACCTCAGTTGATAAATCTGACACATTTCCCTCTGTTTTGCCATATTTTATCTCGTGGTTAAAGCCTGCACTTTATCTGATCATTCCAAATACATTTCTACGGACAAAGCTGGTGAAGTGTTGTTTTTGACCACAGGGAAAAAAAAGATGGTTTTCCATGCACGTTCACAGCTGAAAGTTTCCACCATTTGTTACAGTGAGCGCATGACATGAGCTCACAAACCAACAAGCAGAAAGTAGACATTCCCAAATTACGGACTAGAGTTTCGTGTTTTAGCATCGTCCCCGTGTCTATTGTACGTACTACAAATTTGGCAGCAACATCTTTCGGACAAGTTCATCTTTGAGGAGCCCCTGAAAATGGCCACCTCAAACCAAAATGTTCTCACTACTTGCGTCTGTTCGGGCATGGTTTCTTCACTTTTTTTGGGTCTCCTCCTGAAAGACATGCGTACAAAATTGTATTTTGCTAAGTGAAAATCTGACTTTGTGGCGTTGAGTCAGTAGTTTTGTGTTTTATGGCAAGTCTGTTAGAATGACACATCTCAATTGTGAGATGAGTCTAAAATGTCCGCTTTAAACCAATATGGCAAAACTGGTTTTGGGGAGTGATTTTATACATACGTATTTGTATGTATGTATGTATATATTTATTTATTTCACTCCTGTTTCCTCACACATCCCCAAAACAAGCGTGGTAGGTTGATTGACAACTCTAAATTGCCCGTAGGTGTAAATGTGAGTGTGAATGGTTGCCCTGCGGTTGACTGGCAACCGGTTCAGGGTGTACCCCGCCTCTCGACCGAAGATAGCTGGGATACGCTCCAGCACGCCCGCGACCGTAGTGAGGATAAGATTGAATGGATTCAATTATTTGAGGGTGCTACCAAGCAGACAAGTGCAGCTTCAAACCAAAATGGAGGACTTCCTGTGTCTTTTTTTTCCAAATTCAAACTGCCAGTGGTCGTCGCTGTGTTTCTTTGACCCATGGCGCGAACAAAGGTCTTCTTGTCCTTCCGACATTCGCTATACCGATTGGATTTCCTTGTAGCTGGTTCATTGTTAAAGTGACGACCAGAGCGTATGGAATGTGCCGTGCCCTTTTTCTGCTATTTACTGTACATCCATCCATCTTATCCATTTTCAACGCCGCTTATCCTGGTTAGGGTCGCAGGGCACTGGAGTCGATCCCAGCTGACTTCGGGCGAAAGGCGGACGACATCCTGAACTGGTCGCCAGTCAGTCGCGGGGCACATGCCATATACAGTATACTGTATATTTTACTACTAAGAGCGGTTAAGTACTTTATACCTTCGTATGATTGTTACGAATGGTAAAATCTTCATAATATTGTATAAATGACAAAACATGGGCTGTGGAGTCAATAAAGGTTTGATGATGGCAACATTTTGACCCTGGAACAGATTGTTGATGAACAATTAGGGAACATAAAAATGTTGGGAGGTGAAAAAAATGGATTCTTTCGCTTGCGGAAATTGTTTGGTCTCAGTTGACGGCCCAATATATCCCGCTTACATGCGATTTCACCTTCTTCTTATAGAAGACATGGTATCATGTACAGTGGATATAAAATGTCGACACAGCCCTATTTAAAATCCAGGTGATGTAAAAAAATAAAAAATGAAATCAAGATCAATCATTTCAAAACTTTTCCCACTATTTATGTGTCCTGTACCCAAGACAACTCGATTGAAATATTTTTTTAAATTATTTTCAAGAAAGCAGGTAATCAACTGAGATCATGTGTTTGCACAACTGTCCACGTGCTCAAAACTGGAATGTGCCTCATGTCACATTCAAATTAATGTCAAATGGGAGTCAGTACACACCTGCCACCATTTAAAAGGCCTCTCATTAACCCCAAACAAACTTCTTAGACATGTCCGCCAAATTTCTGAAACTGAATCTGGTGGGTTGGCCTGGTTTTTATGAAGTGTTCTAAGAGGACTTTTGCACCGCATGGTGATCAGTCCCTGATAAAACAACAACAGCAACAAGGCTGATGTCAATATTTTTCTGATTGATACGCCCACTACAAATGCACGTACACACACAAAAACATATCATTTTCCCAACAACTTCATTCTAGACCATGTCGCAAAAATGAGTAAAAATTGAAGTTTAGCAGAAAAGGTTTGACTTTATAATATCCATCCATTTTCTAAGCCGCTTCTCCTCACTAGGGTCGCGGGCGTGCTGGAGCCTATCCCAGCTGTCATCGGGCAGGAGGCGGGGTACACCCTGAACTGGTTGCCAGCCAATCACAGGGCACACTTTATAATATAAAGGTCTAATTTATTAATCATATGCAGGTAACAACCCTCTTTTCTTTGGATTCCATAGTAACTTCTGGTACCCTTTCCATGTACAAAAATGTCCAGGGTATAAAAGTTGAAAGTCTGGGTGTTCTTTCTGCAGTTTTTCTTGTGAAACTGTCAGTAAGTTTTCTTATTTTATCACAAGGAATAAAACACTGGGATGACTAGTGTTTTATTATTATACTTACCCTCATTCATTCATTCAATGAATGAATGAATGAGGGTAAGTAATTGAGTAACATCTGTGCTTCGGGCTGTTTGTTTTGTCAAAACCAATCTGCTCGTGCAAGCTGTGGCAGTCTGTGGACGTCCTGCCGGCCGGCATTCAGCTGTGAACACGCCGCAGAATACTTTGCGACCACTACGCTCACTAGCCCATACACAAGCTTTATGTGGGATTTTTTTAATATATTTGCCTGTCTGTACACAAATCCACTAACTATTCATGCTGGTATCTGGTATTCTTTTTATTTTTTCATGTATCGTTGTCAACTATTGAGTCATTCATGTCCAGTTTTTGTGACATACAACGCTGCTATTCTTGCTGCTGTTCACATTCCCTTCTTTATATACAGTATACATGTCATTGATTTAAGAGGCGCGGTGACCGACTGGTTAGAGCGTCAGCCTCACAGTTCTGAGGAGCGGGGTTCAATCCCTGGTCCCGCCTGTGTGGAGTTTGCATGTTCTCCCCGTGCCTGCTTGGGTTTTCTCTGGGCACTCCAGTTTTCTCCCACATCCCAAAAACATGCACGTTAATTGGAAAACTCTACATTGCCCGTAGGTGCGAATGGTTGTTTGTTTGTATGTGCCCTGCGATTGGCTGGCAACCAGTTCAGGGTGTACCCCGCCTCCTGCCCGATGATAGCTGGGATCGGCTCCAGCACGCCCGCGACCCTAGTGAGGAGAAGTGGCTCAGAAAATGGATGAATGTCATCCATTTATTCCTGCATAGTGTTGGAAATTGTTGGAATTTTGATCCATTAAAAGCTGTTTTATACTGTAGAAAACAATGCATGTGTGGTAAAATATAAACTAAGTAAAGTAAGTGAAATGTTGTTTCAGGTGGAAGGGAGCATGTGGACCACCAGCCTTCCAAGGACGTGTGCTCAGTGAGGATGTCCGAGCATTATTGATTGACGGCTCGCAGCTCTTTTATCTTCGTACCACTATTCAAAATCCCACAGTTCCCAGAGACAGACACTTGAACATTCCGATTTCTTCAAAGCAGAGGTGGGAGTAAGTCACATACTATATTTGCAAGTCTCAATTCGTAACCTTCAAGTCTCAAGCAAGTCCCAAGTCACTGCTGGAAAAAAACAATCAAGCAAGTCGAGTCGCAACTAAATTTCAAGCAAGTCGATTCAAGTCTTTACTTGGTTTAAGCAAGTGACAAGTCAAGTCGTAATATAACTTAATGGGCTTGGCCAATGAAGAATGAAAGCGATTCATAATTAAGGGAATAATATACGACATAAAAGTGTTGCCAAATCTTCAATAAAAATATGAACAAAATCTGCATTCCTCCAGTGTCCTCTACCTTAATTAACTCACTCAGTTGGGTTTGTTCGTTTATTTATTTAGAAGCACTGACTCTGGACAATTGACAACTGCCACTAGATTAAAGGTTACGTTTCAAATGCTATCATCTCAATTTTAAAAACATACTGCAGACAGCTTTATCAAAGAGCTGACACAACAGATCACATTTTAATGGTAAAACTTCAATCACCACGTTCAGTAGTATGAAAATTATATTCAAGCATAGCTACTCACAATTTGTACTGTACTTACTAATTGTCAAGGACTTTTTTTATCACCGTGATTGTAATGCAAAGTGATCCGATACAGCAAACCTATAAGGCACCTGGCATCTTCTAGCGCCGATTCTTGAGTCATGCCCACTTTTTTTTTTAAATCTCCACAACTGACCGCTCGCAACGCTGCTTCTCCACACAGCAGTTGTCATTATATTTTATTTTTTATTTTATTTTGTTCGACTTTCTGCTCTAGAGTGCACACCACTTCGCCTCATTAGTAAATAAGAGAATGAAAAAGAGAGTTTTGCGTGCCTATGAACCGAAACGAAAGGTTCAGACAATTATCATAAACCGTCCCCCCCCCCCCCCCATCCCCCTAGTTACGTTACTTAGCTGTACTAAAACATTCACAATCACATCATTTTTATTTGTAATCATCCCAAACCACTCTATGAAACTTAATGTTTGACCAGCTAGCTGAACTGTTACATTAGCTTACTGTGAGTTTTGTAGTGACGAATGTTCGACCTCATTGTTGTTGTCTTTAATGCGCGAGTTCCAAACCATGAAGGTTGCCATCCTGTTTTTCCAGGAGTCTTTCAAAAATGATCTCGTCTTAGAGATTTGGTCTGATTGTTACCAAATTTGAAACGTACACACTCGACAGAGGGACAACACGAAATTGCAAAGAAGACTTTTCATAGTTGCATGTGGGGCGGACATTGCAGCAAAGTTTCTCAACTCGCTATAAAACACAAAACTAACAACGAGGCTATTGAGTGGAGGAACTTTTTTAAAATTATTATTCAGCCCCAAAGACGATTAACATAGCAACATAAATACATTTTGGAGGGCATGTCCATCATTAGTAGATGCACAAGAAAATTAAGTGACCAAAGCCCACATGTGTGATGAAGTGCTCTTGAATAATTATGGTAGAATTCAATTCTTATTGTACAACCCCAATTCCAATGAAGTTTGGACGTTGTGTTAAACATAAATAAAAACAGAATACAATGATTTGCAAATCATGTTCAACCTATATTTAATTGAACACACTACAAAGACAAGGTATTTAATGTTCAAACTGATTAACTTGATTGTTTTTAGCAAATAATCATTAACTTAGAATTTTATGGCTGCAGCACATTCCAAAAAAGCTGGGACAGGGTCATGTTTACCACTGTGTTACATCACCTTTTCTTTGAACAACATTCAATAAACGTTTGGGAACTGAGGACACTAATTGTTGAAGCTTTGTAGGTGGAATTCTTTCCCATTCTTACTTGATGTACAGCTTCAGCTGTTCAACAGTCCGGGGTTTCCGTTGTCGTATTTTATGCTTCATAATGCACCACCTGTTTTCAGTGGGAGACAGGTCTGGACTGCGGGCAGGCCAGTCTAGTACCCGCACTCTTTTACTACGAAGCCACGCTGTCGTAACACGTGCAGAATGTGGTTTGGCATTGTCTTGCTGAAATAAGCAGGGGCGTCTATGGAAAAAGACGTTGCTTGGATGGCAGCATATGTTTCTCCAAAACCTGTATGTACCTTTCAGCATTAATGGTGCCTTCACAGGTGTGTAAGTTACACATGCCATTGGCACTAACACAGCCCCATACCATCACAGATGCTGGCTTTTGAACTTTGCGTCCATAACAGTCCGGATGGTTCTTTTCCTCTTTGGCCCGGAGGACACGACGTCCACAATTTCCGAAAACAATTTGAAATGTAGACTCGTCAGACCACAGAACACTTTTCCACTTTGCATCAGTCCATCTTAGATGAACTCGGGCCCAGAGAAGCTGCCAGCGTTTCTGGGTGTTGATGATAAATGGCTTTTGCTTTGCATAGTAGAGTTTCAAGTTGCACTTACGGATGTAGCGCCAAACTGTATTTACTGACATTGGTTTTCTGAAGTGTTCCTGAGCCCATGTGGTGATATCCTTTACACATTGATGTCGGTTTTTGATGCAGTGCCGCCTGAGGGATCGAAGGTCACGGGCATTCAATGTTGGTTTTCGGCCTTGCCGCTTACATGCAGTGATTTCTCCAGATTCTCTGAAACCTTTTGATGATATTATGGACCGTCGATGATGAAATCCCTAAATTCCTTGCAATTGTACGTTGAGGAACATTGTCCTTAAACTGTTTGACAATTTTCTCACGCACTTGTTCACAAAGAGGTGAACCACGCCCCATCTTTGCTTGTGAATGACTGAGCAATTCAAGGAAGCTCCTTTTATACCCAATCATGGCACCCACCTGTTCCCAATTAGCCTGTTCACCTGTGGGATGTTCCAAACAGGTTTTTGATGAGCATTCCTCAACTTTCTCAGTCTTTTTTGCCACCTGTCCCAGCTTTTTTGGAACGTGTTGCAGCCATCAAATTCTAAGTTAATGATTATTTGCTAAAATCAATAAAGTTCATCAGTTTGAATATTAAATATCTTGTCTTTGTAGTGTATTCAATTAAATATCGATTGAACATGATTTGCAAATCATTGTATTCTGTTTTTATTGATGTTTAACACACCGTCCCAACTTCATTGGAATTGGGGTTGTAAGAAAAATACAAAGGTAGAAAATATTTTGATGTTGTAGAAAAGAATGAAATACAGCTACTGTAAGTAGCACTGCCGTGTATGTACACGTACCACAAGGTATTATGCTTTGTGACAAAGTGTCAAAAACTCTAGAAATCCTTCATCTTGGCTTTCTACAGCCCAAAGTCAAACAAGGTGCAATCTATTTCACTGACATTTAGCACACTTTGTTGATAATTCCACTTCCACAGTGGCTTACTGCTGTAACGCTGTGAGGACAAGAATCACAACTTCTACAAATATTTCCTAAAATTAAGTTTTGGTTTAGTTTTTGATCATGATGTGGGTGAACTCACCCCAAAAGCCTCGTTGGCGGCTCCCAGATCTTTCAGGCCCAGTTCCAGGCGCTCCTCCTTGACGGTGAGGTGCATGCTGCAGGCGGGCAAACGATAAACAATGCCCCAGGAGTAGTGGGGAGGGGGGGAAAGTGTGGCACTAAGACAGTGGGTCACCACGGCAACTGAAGCTCACAGTCAAGTCACAAGAAAGGTTGCTGAGAGTGATTCTGGGATCTCCCGCCCCCTTGACTGTACTGTATGGTCATGTGATGCGTGACCAGGACTGGTCCTGTGAGAGCGCGTCCGTCACATGTGCCGCTTCATTGGTCACCCTCGTTATCAGCAGCACGGAAAAGGTTGAGTCGCCCCTTTACCCGCCATCAGTTCACGTCCCAAGCATTCTGGTGCACTTCATGTGGAGATCATCATAAAGAATCTGACTGTAAAGACCCCAAATGCAGTTTGGACAGGTCCACCACCAGCTGTTCCATTCAGTCAACTAACTAACTAAGTAACTAAATTTACCATTGCAATGAATGTATTTACCATAAATCATTCCATTATAAAACCTTTATCAACTGAACAGGTCATGTGTTAGGTAAGGTTGAAATTGTTCACTGACCTATGGATGTAAACTGTCCGATATGGATGGATGGATGATTCATGGATGGATGGATGTAATGTGGGATGGCTGCATGGATGGATGAACGAATGAATCGATGATTGGCTTTCTGGATGGAGAACTGGTTCAATGATGGATGAATGCTTGTTGGATGAATGGATGGTTGGTAGCTGGATGGATGGATGAATGGATGGAGAGCATGTGGGCTGAAGGCATGAATGAATGGTTGGATGAATGAACAAATGAGTGGATGGTTGATGGATCGGCTGGCTAAATGGATGGATGATGGAATGACTGTTGGACGGAAAAATGGTTGTGTGGATAAATGAATGGATGGATGGATTGGTCCATGGATTATTACAATTTGTAGATGGATGGCTGAATGAATGTTTTGGTGTTGGATGCATGGTTTGATACATGGATGACGATGGATTAATAACTTGGCTGTGTCAATAAATGAATGAATAGGTCTGGTCTTGGTCAATTATCCAGCTTTGTAAACAGAAGCGGCCACATTAGAGATGAGTGCCGTAGTAAAAACAGGACTCATGACAATTTACACTCAGTGGGGTCTCCACCATCTGACATAACAAGCAACTTATCATGTGCCACATTCACTCTATTCACGTTAACGTTTTATGACCTGGCCTTATCGGAGGTCTGCTGGTGTCCCCTGTGCCTTACCTTTCTCTTCCTAATCTTGATCCACTCAATGCCCTTGCGCAGTGGTTCTTAAACCTTTTACACCAACTACCACCTAAGAAAAACACTTACTGTAGCTCTCCAATGACCAACATCAAAACACACTCGCTTTGTATGTGTTCATCTAACACGACACAGGTTTTATTCCGAAAGAGTATATTTCATATTATTGTAAGCCACTGTAACATTATGCATAGATTGAACATTCCCAGTGAGCTAAAATATACAACTATACACAAAAGATAAATTAAATATGTAATTAACAAATGTTTAAAAATTAATAGTTCTTACAGATTAATACAAATGTGTGAAATAACAAGCAAACAAAAAAGTTAAATACACCTGAACGTTTTTTCGCGTACCACTAGAAGAAGCCCATAATGCCACACGTTGGAAATCAGTCCTAACAAGTCAAGTGTGGAAAAAAGACCGCTCTTCTTTTTGCCCATCCAGGCATGATCAATGGCTTGATGACAAGGTGAGTCTCATGTCATGAGAGTCGACTTGGACAAAATACTCTTAATTAGAAGCAGCATAAAATAATAAAAATGGAAGTAATAAGTATAGAGGTCAATAAAACAAAGGAAGAAATGGACGATTAAATAAACATAAAAGAATAAAATTGGCACACATGCAATAGTTAAAATGTGATGGAGCTTAAGTGTCTCCTTCATTTTTTATTTATTTATTTAAATGACCAATTGTTTAATCTTTATATTTTTAAAATAATGATACATCTATATTAGCTGGGACTGGCTCCAGCATACCCGTGACCTTAGTGAGGTTAAGCGGTGTTGAAAATCGATGGATTGCTGGTTATATATATATCCATCCATCCATTTTCTGAGCCGCTTCTCCTCACTAGGGTCGCGGGCGTGCTGGAGCCTATCCCAGCTATCATCGTATATATATTATATGTATATATATTCAGGAAACCACATAAGCACAACTAGTGCTTATGGATTTAATGTAGTGTAGTCTAGTTTACCATCCAAGCGTCGAGCATGACTAAATTGTATGATAACGTCAGTAAAATCAATCGGGAGCCTTGTGACGGCGAGTCCATGCCTGCCGCACATGAGACCGCGTCAAATGTTGCCCCGCTAAAGCTTCGCCCCGAGTCAGCGCGTGTCATTGTGACAGGAAGTTAGCGTGACCTCAAGGGACGTCCAACTATAGTGGAATGACCTGCAGTCCTCACCCACGTTAACTCGGCTGGCTAACCGCACGAAATAGTCCTCATGTAGCATTACCGTTGGCAAAAGTGCTAAAAAGTGAATAGCATTATTTATTATTATTATTATTTATTTATTTATTTAACGGATATAACTTACAGTCTTCTAATCCACCTATGTTGGACTTTTATGCCTTTTGTCCCTTAATGGCCTTCGTACTTCCAAGTTGAGACGCCACGTCACATAGCACCTGAGGTCTGTAGGCCTACACAGTGGGTACGGAAACTATTCACACCACCTTAAATGTTTCACTCTTTGTTATAGTGCAGCCATTTGCTAAAATCATTTAAGTACATTCTTTTCTTCAATGTACACACAGCACTCCATATTGACAGAGAAAAACAGAATTGTTGAAATGTTTGCTGATTTGTTCAAAACGAAAAACTGAAATATCACACAGCCATAAGTATTCAGACCTTTTGCTCAGTATTTAGTAGAAGCACCCTTTTGAGCTAATACAGCCATGAGTCTTTTTGGGAATGATGCAACAAGTTTTTCACACCTGGTTTTGGGGATCCTCTGCCATTCCTAGCAGATCCTCTCCAGTTCTGTCACATTGAATAGTGAATGTTGGTGGACAGCCATTTTCAGGTCTCTCCAGACATTCTCAATTGGGTTTAAGTCAGGGCTCTGGCTGGGCCATTCAAGAACAGTCACAGAGTTGTTCTGAAACCACTCCTTCTGTATTTTAGCTGGGTGCTCTGTGTTGTACGGAGAGTACCCACTGTATAGGCCGACAGACCTCAGGTGCTAAAATAACATTTCACCTTTAATCTGTTTTGGGTTTCAAATTTTGAAATCCAATTTTAAAACAGTATTATGTTAGCATTTTGGCTAACAAACTAACTATAGCATAGCATAATTTAACAAATAAAACAATACGTGTTTGCATTGGAGCAAACTTATCATATGTTTTCCTTTGTCTATATGTGCCCTGACACTGACTGGCGATCAGTCCATTGTTTGTCTGTATGCCCGGCCCCTGACATTTGCGAACGACCAGCCAATTGTTTGTCGATTCAACTCGTCTCTCAAGGCACCACTGTACAGGTAAGGTGTAATATTTGTCAGTTCTTATCGTTAGCTAATTCAGCCTTTTTCGTTATGTTGTTTTATTTTGTTCATGCTGACCTGTTATTAGTTCAAGCCTGATTGTCCTGTCAGATTTTAGCTTGCAGCAAAGCTGCAGCCAGTGATTTGTTTTTCCAACCCAGTTTAAATAAAGTTTAAAATTAATTGATAAATGAGGGAAACTATTTTGCAGAGGTGGGACCAAGTCAGGACGACTGGTTAGAGCGTCTGCCACACAGTTATGAGGACCCGGGTTCAATCCCCGGCCCCGCCTGTGTGGAGTTTGCATGTTCTCCCCGTGCCTGCGTGGGTTTTCTCCGGGCACTCCGGTTTCCTCCCACATCCCCAAAACATGCGTGGTAGGTTAATTGACAACTCTAAATTGCCCGTAGGTGTAAATGTGAGTGCGAATGGTTTGTTTGTTTGTATGTGCCCTGCGATTGGCTGGCAACCAGTTCAGGGTGTACCCCGCCTCCTGCCCGATGATAGCTGGGATAGGCTCCCGCGTGCCCGCGACCCTAGTGAGGAGAAGCGGCTCAGAAAATGGATGGACGGGACCAAGTCATTGCTTTGCAAGTCACAAGTAAGTCAAGTCAGCTCAAGTCTTTGCCTCAAATCCCGAGTCATTTCCCGAGTCCAGACATGCAAGTCCCGAGCCAAGTCGCAAGTCCTACACTTGGAGTTTCAAGTCATTTTACCAACAAATTTAAAATATATTTTAATATACAGTATGTAATTATACTTATTTTTGCAATAATTAACGTCCTTATTGTTACGTTTAATGTCGTTGTCTTTTCCGTGTATGTTAACGGTGGTTCTTGGGATGAATACCTTAATTAGCTGTCACAATTTTTGTTGATTAATGTTGCGCTGTTTTTTTTGTTTTTATTTAAATGAAACCATTAATTTAAGGTAGTGCGTGATCGAATGATTTGTTGGTCAAATCCTCTACCACGGTGTTAACTATTAAAAGATGATAAGAATTAACTAGACCAGCAATAATGGTGTGGGGAAAGTTCACCCGAATATATGATCCTTTGGACCTTCAGCATTATGTTATCACTTATCATGTTTCCTGTAGTAAACCAAAACGTTGCACATATAGCAACAGAAAGAGACAGCTAGTGTTGGTTTCTCAGTGCTTTAGTAGCAAGTATTTACAAGTCAAGTCACCAGTCATTGCTTTTCAAGTCCAAATCAAGTTGCCAAGTCTTTTAACATATTGTCGAGTCTAAAGTCATCAAATTCATGACTCGAGTCTGACTTGAGTCCATGTCATGTGACTCAGTCCACACCTCTGCTCGTTTGTGTTCAGAGGCCGAGGGACTTAAAACAATCATTTATTTATTTTTATTTATTTTGTGTTTAAGTAAATGTACTTAAGTAAAGGAGTTAAACAAGGAGGCTACTACTGTACTTCTTCCTGGGAATAATGAGGAGTACTTACCATTGTCAATAATAGCCGTCAGGTGGCGCTGTAACATAAACCAGGAGGCAGTAGTCTTGTTATCAGTGAACGCATGCGTCAATCCTCGCTCAATGAGGAGAAGGGTAGATTAGATAGATAGATAGATAGATTAGATAGATAGATAGATAGATAGATAGATAGATAGATAGATAGATAGATAGATAGATAGATAGATAGATCTGTTAAACGTTACAGGCAAATTCTAAATCACATTGACACTTAATTGTCATAAAAAGAAGTTAGTCACTTTAATAGTTAAAAAAAAAAAGTTAAAATCATGTGTACCCATTTACAAATAATGTAAATAATCTGTTCCATGGTCATGCCTTTATTTAGTGTTTAGGCAATGCTTAGTCCTTCTTAACTGTCATACAAGTGTGAAATTCTCCTCTTTTTCTCTGAATGGAAAAAGGCAGTTGATCCCCCTTCCTCTCTCCCTTCTTCCTTTTACATCCTCATGAATGAGCCCAGAAAGCATGACATCATCGTTTTTACCCCCCACCACCACCACCACACATCCATGCTGCAGCGACATCATCCTGCAGGATTACAGTTTAATCTGAGGAAGATGAAGATGAGGGATGAAGCGCAAGGAGGGCGGAGGGACTCATTCATCATTTTAAGGCCCTCATTCAGTCATACATTCATTCATAGTCTCAGTCGCTATGTTACATAAGGAGGAAGGAGGAGGGAGGAGGGAAGGGGGGAGGTCAAGTGAATGATGTGCTGGAGGGGGGGGGGGGGGGGGGGGGTCGGAGGCAAATGTGACCTCCTACGGAGGATTCCTTCATCTTGAGGATGAGGATGGTGGTGATGGTGCACTGCACTTTAGCATTTAGCACAGGCGCAGGACTAGGATACGTTTTTCTGCTGTACCGCCAGCCAGCAGTAACTATATTCGATACTCATTACATGTAACGAGATTGTGGAAATTAATTGCAAGATGTATGTCACTGTGGCGACACGGTGGACGACTGGTTATCACATCTGCCTAACAGTTCTGAGGACCCGAGTTCAAGTCAAAGAAAATGTGTAATTAAATTACAGTTGCATTTGGACATTTGCATGATTGCAATTTTAGTTAAATTCGAATAATAGCTGTAAAAAATCTGATAATTTTTTTTCACATCACTTCCTTCTTCTAAAGCCGATGCTTGTGATTGGCTCTCTCTGGTCGTGTGCCATTCTGCTGTAGTCTCAAACATAACATATGTTTCCAAATATGACATTGAAGCGCCACCTTTTGGTGCGATCTGTTAGTTAGTCTTAGATTTTTAACAAGTTATACTCGTAATTACACTTGAACACAAAAGAACAGTGACTTTTGAAAAGCTTTATCTTTTTAATTTGGGATTTTTTTTATGGAACATTCACTCATCTGGGTTGTCATATGAAGCGCTATTATTGAAATGAAACTAAATTTAACTATAATTAAATTTATTACTTAAATTATATTGGGAAATGTGATGACTAAAGAGTTCTCGATAAATTAAATGCAATTATTTTGAAGAATTTGGCCATAGCGACATGGAAAGAAATCAAACTAAAGTTAAGTTATACTAATTCAAACATGTAGAATATTTTGACCAATACAGATGTGGCAATAAATGAAATGAAATTAAATATGGAATGTCACCAATGCAGAAGTGGTTGTGTGTGTGTGTGTGTGTGTGTGTGTGTACATGCGTGTATGTGTCACTTACTGCCAGTCGCTTGCAAAGCGATGACACAAGACATGCGGTGGGGATACGAGGGGAGTTTATAAATGGACCGCAAGGCATGAATCATAAAGTGATGATTAAACCCTTGCATAAGCTTGTCTGAAGACCTCTGTTCAAAAGAAAAACACACTTTTGTGCCTCTTTCTCATTCAGGGTATTCATTTGTTACCTCGGTCGGGGGATCAGAAACTTCTCAGCCAAAACATCAAAAATACGAGTCAAAGGAAGCCTATGCATTGAATCAATTCATGATACAGTACTGAACATCTGTTATAATTTATTTTCTTCTATTCAGATGTAGTCTACATAAATGGCTGGCTGGCTGGATGATGGACAGATGGATGGATGGAAGATGCATGGTGGGAGTTGAATGAATTCCTGGAAGGTAAGATGGATGAACAATTTGATGGAGAGATCCATGGTGGGTGGATGGATGGATGGATGGATGGATGATCGAGTGAATTTTGGATGGATAACAAATAGATGCCCCTCCTGGAAGCCGTCACCTTATCGTGGTGGAGGGGTAAGTGTGTCCCAATGATCCTAGGAGCTAAGTTGTCTGGGGCTTCACGGCCCTGGTCGGGTCACCCATGGCAAACAGGTCCTAGGTGAGGGACCAGACAAAGCACGGCTGAACGACCCCTATGATGAAAAATATGAATGGATCTAGGTTTCCCTTGCCCGGACGCGGGTCACCGGGGTCGGGTGCAGTGCGAGCTGGGCGGTGACCGAAGGCAGGGACCTTGGCAATCCGATCCCCGGCTACAGAAGCTGGCTCATGGTATGTGGAATGTCACCTGTCTGGCAGAGAAGGAGCTCGAGCTGGTGTGTGAGGTCGAGACGTTCCGACTAGATATAGTCGGAGTCGCCTCCACACACAGCTTGGGCTCTGGTAACAGTCCTCTCGAGAGGGGTTGGAGATAGGGGGGAGGTGGGGGGGGGGGGGGGGTTGGCTGTTAGGCAGTAGTGCCTGGCAGCCCTACCCCCACCCCCTCGGCTCACTGACCTCTCCAGATTTTAATGCACCACACCACTCGGGGGGGCACTGATACACTGGGTAGGAACAACGACTGCCAGTCGGGGACCTGTGGGGCGGTGGGTGTGGTGGGGTGGTTGGCTGGGGAGGTGGCATTGGGTCCCTGTGGCCCCCACCGTTGTCGGGGCGCCTCGGTGGGGCAGGCGGACCGCCCTGGGTCCCTCGGTGTGGGACATGTCCCGTCCGCCGAGCTGCTCTCGGGTGGACCCCTGGGCCTGATCCCGCCCCTCGATTGATTGGTCCACCATCTGGCGTCTCAGAAGGGAGAAGCAGTGCACCATCAACACTGTGTATAGTAGGGATGGGGTATCTCCTGACCTCGACTCGGGACGTTGTCAGCCGGTGTGGAGAATACTTCGAAGACCTCCTCCATTCCAACGACACGCCTTCCCATGAGGAAGCAGAGTCTGGGATTTCTGAGGCAGTCTCTCCTATCTCTGGGGTTGAGGTCACCGAGGTGGTTAAAAAGCTCCTCCGTGGCAAGGCCCCGGGGTGGATGAGATTCGCCCAGAGTTCCTAAAGGCTCTGGACGTTGTGGGGCTGTCCTGGTTGACACGCTTCTGCAACATCGCATGGACATCAGGGACAGTGCCTCTGGATTGGCAGACTGGGGTGATGGTCCCTGTGATGGTGATGAAGGGGGACCGGAGGGTGTGTTCCAACTACAGGGGGATCACACTCCTCAGCCTCCCTGGTAAGTTCCATTCAGGGGTGCTGGAGAGGAGGGTGAGTTGGGAAGTCGAAACTCGGCTTCAGGAGGAGCACTGTGGTTTTTGTCCTGGCCGTGGAACAGTGGACCAGCTCTACACCCTCGGCAGGATCCTCGAGGGTGCACAGGAGTTTGCCCAACCAGTCTACATGTGTTTTTTGGACTTGGAGAAGGCATTCGACCGTATCCTTCGGGGGGTCCTGATACGGACTGTTCGGTCCCTGTACGACTGGAGTCAGAGTTTGGTCCGCATATCCAGCAGTAAGTCGGACTTGTTTCCGGTGAAGGTTGGAATCCGCCAAGGCTGCCGTTTGTCACCGGTTCTGTTCATAACTTTTATGGACAGAATTTCAAGGCGCAACCGAGGCGTAGAGGGGGTCCGGTTTGGTGGCCTCAGTATTGCATCTCTGCTTTTTGCAGATGATGTGGTTCTTTTGGCTTCATCAGGCCGTGATCTCCAACTCTCAATGGAGCAGTTCGCAGCTGAGTGTAAAGCGGCTGGAATGAGAATCAGCACCTCCAAATCTGAGACCATGGTCCTCAGTCAGAAAAGGGTGGCGGGGATGAGATCATGCCCCAAGTGGAGGAGTTCAAATATCTTGGGGTCTTGTTCACGAGTGAGGGAAGAATGGAAAAGTAGATCGACAGGCGGATCGGTGCAGCGTCTGCAGTGATGCAGACTTTGTATCGGCCCGTTGTGGTGAAGAAGGAGCTAAGCCGAACGGCAACGCTCTCTATTTACCAGTTGATCTACGTTCCGACCCTCACCTATGGTCACGAGCTGTAGGTTGCGACGGAAAGAACAAGATCCCGGATACAAGCGGCCGAAATGAGTTTCCTACGCAGGGTGTCCGGCTCTCCCTTGGAGATAGGGTGAGAAGCTCGGTCATCCGGGAGCATCTCAGCGTAGAGCCGCTGCTCCTCCACATCGAGTGGAGCCAGATGAGGTGGCTGGGGCATCTGATGCGGCCTCCCTGGTGAGGTGTTACGGGCACGTCCCACCGGGAGGAGACTCCGAGGACAACTCAGGACACGCTGGAGAGACTACGTCTTTCGGTTGGCCTGGGAACGCCTCGGGATCCCCCCCGGAAGCGCTCGATGAAGTGACTGGAGAGAGGGAAGTCTGGGCGTCCCTGCTAAAGCTACTGCCCACATGACCCGACCTCGGGAAATCGGTAGAAAATGGATGGATAGATGGATAAGTGACAAGGTTATTGGGTGGATGGTGGATGGAAAGCAAGCCTCATTTATTGTCACATCTCAACGTTGATTTGAGAATCACGTATTCTTTATTTTTTTTTTACAGAACAGCAAACCCCAGCAAAATATCGCACTTCACTCTTCGTGGTCCCCCTATTTTGTGTTTGTTCATTATTGCGCAATAAAAATGATTTATGACTTAATACTTGGAAAAATATGGCTATTCTAAAAAAAAAAGATACTTTTTCATGAACAAAAAAAGTTCTCATTTTTTTTCTTGAAAAAAAACATCATTTCCGTGAAAAATTTACTTTATTCTTTTATAAGTGTCGTACCTTTTTGTGAAAAATGTATTTCCTTGAAAAAAGTGTTCCAAAATTTTCTTTTTTAAAAAAATACTTATTTAAACGTTTTTTTTTTTTTACTATCAAAAAAGTATTTTTCCCTTAAAAAACAGCCTTTTATTCTCAAAAATGAAAAAAAAATCATAGCAAAAATATGACGATAACTAATTTTTGCTTGAATACAAAACTGAATTTTAAATGTTTTTCAAGAAAAATACATGCTAAAATGTATTTGTTCTTAAACAAAAATATGACTTCAGAAAAAAAAAAAATCTCAAAAAAAAAAAACATTTTCTCCTAAAAAATATGACAAAAAACTTGCATGAATCCTACTTTTTTTCCCCTGGAAAAATAGTACTTTATTCAAAAACATTATATATGAAATAAAATTTCTGCTGCAAATGAATAAAAACACAATCCCCCAAAAAATACGACCTAAAGAAATTTGGCATAGGTCGAAGAAAAATATGAATACTGTATTCTTGAACAACAACAAAAAAACTTTTTCCCAAAATGTTTTTTTTCAATTCCCAAAGAAATCTGCCTTTTTTTTTACTTGACATGTACATTGTCTAAAAAGCTATTTTTGGTGTTTGTATTGGTGAGGCAGCAATCAGGAGATGTGCTACAGTCTATCTGTGCAGCTGTGTTGTCTTGGCCGAGTGGAAAAGGGTCAAAGTTGAGCTTGGCTGTAATCTGCTTGCTTATCAGGCGTGTGTGAAAAAGACCCCCGACCCCCACGGCCCACCGTCATCAATGGCGACCTTGTGTACTTCCTGCGTAGATGAGGTCAGTTCTATTTGGCAGGATGCTCAGGAATTTTTACGGCACCTAATGTCTGCCGGGAATTCCTCAAGTGGTTCCACTTGAAAGCGGGCTCTTAAAGCGGGGTCACGGGTCAGAGGTAGAGTCAATAAAGCCTGACCGCGGTGAACAATGGCAGCTTTCAAAACACTTTACACTTTTTTCTTTTGTTCACTTTGTTAGGGACAGGAAGTCAGACATGTTATTCTTTAATTGTCACTGAGGCCAAAATAACAGCGCAAGGGTGGGGGTTTGGGGGCTAACCCTTCAAATAAAATACTGTATATATACTGTAACCCACAACAAGCAGACACTCACTCACTCACTCACTCACTCACATGCCCCTCTCCCAGCTTTTTGGGAACATGTTGCAGGCATCAAATTCAGTAGTATTTCCAAAAATAAAAACAAAGCTGATCCGTTTAAACATTAAATATCTTGTTTGTGTGTGTGAATATAGGATTTGCAAATTGTTTTACTCAATTTTCATTTACGTTGTACACAACGTCTCGACTTCATTAGAATTGGGGGCTGTGAGTCATTAACTAACCAATAACTCACCCACTCATTCACTCATGAATGAACCCACTCCTTAATCAAGCGACTCACTCACTCTTAAACTTATTATTCGCGAATTCACTTATTCACTCGCTATTTAACGCGCTCACTAAATAAGCAACCAAGTCACAATAGGGGCGTCGACTTTACAGGTTTAGCCGCAACCTCAGTGAACTTTCGACTCAACAGCGAGCGCCCCCGCTGGCCCCTCCCCCCTCAAGTTTGGTAAGAATGCCTTTTCACTTCCTTGTTTCCATGTGCTGGCCCCGCCCCCTCGCCCATTAAAAAGCAACTGTCGCGTCGAGCGTCATTATAGGATTCCGGAGCGGGGGGGAAACGGAGCCGGAAGCAAAGGAGGAAACATTTTCACCTTTCTTGGAAGCCAAGTCGTAAATGACTTCAACAGAGCAGCGCAGTAGTCACGTAAGGTGAGCCCATCTCAGTGTTGGGCAAGCTACTCGGCAAATACAATACGATAAAACAAAAACGACATTTTCAAATGTTGCAATTGTACTATTGAGGTGTAAATGAACCTCTTCATTTGAAAATATGGCGCTAATTACACTACTTACAACCACTGGATTATAACATTTGAAAAGGGAAATGTTGGAATTTGAATATATAGATTTTATGGTTTTGAAAATCTTGGGGAAAAAAAGTTTTTTGTTTAGTTTTTTTGTAACAAAAAAAATGTTTAACCTTCTGAGAATAGTTTTTTTTTGGGGGGGGGGGGCTGGGTATAACAAAATAACTTCAATCTTATTTTTAAAAAAATAGGTGGCATTTATAAAAGAAAATCTAATTAAAATCAACATTTTTGTAAAAAAATAATTTTCAAGGAATATTTTAGAATTTTCTTATCTTATGAGAAGAACGTTAAGAGTTTTATGTAAAAAAATAGGATTTTTAAAAATGAAATTATTTTATTATTATTATCATAATATATTTATTATAAACTAAGGAAAGTCCTTAAATCGAAGTCCGATCTCTTCAAGAAATGTTGTTTTCTTTTTTCTGTATAAAAAATAGCATTCTTTTCCAAGAAAAAGTGATGTTTCATAAAAAGTCATGAAAGTTTTATTGTTGGGGTAAAGAAAAAATTAGCTTTTTGTCTTTTTTTTGAAAAGATGGAGTCTCACAAGAAAAAAGTCATACTTATTTCAAGAAAGAAAATATGGTTTTTTTTCTTCGAGGAAAAAAAAAAAATCCCAGTGACATCAATAATGCAGTTCAGGAAACGCATATAAAATAAAATCTAATGAAAATAAAATCTTGAATAAGATATTGAGTTGTACCCACTTCCATTCTATGAAGTATGGAAAAATTATAAAACAGCAGTTAATGAAACCAGGCAAAATTATTAGTAAGAAATAAACAAGTGAAAAATAAATATATTAATAAAATATTTTATTCTGCAATCACACAAAATAAAAATGCATAAAACTCAAATAAAATTAAATCTAATGACTATGAATGGATAAAATATAGAAATTTACCCAGGATGCAATCACAAAAACACATGAAGAAAATCTACATTTAAAACTGTAAGTATAAATATAACAAACTAAGTAACAAAATATTGTGGTCAGAAAAGAATAAAAAGGAATTAGAAAAAACAGAATTTTTGAAAAAAATATCTGATTTAAGTAGTATTTATCAGTCACCAATCACAAAAAATATATGTCGAATAAAATGTATATATTAATAATAATAATAATAATAAAATATAGATTACACCTCAGTGGTAATCCCAAAAATATAAAATAAAATGAAGTAAAATAAATAATAACTTAAAATAATATGTTTTATTTATAAAAATATAACAATAACAATATACGGGTAACAATGTAGCACCCAGAATATAGCCAGGATGCAATGCCACAGAAATAAAATAAAGTAAAATAAAGAAAGTAAAAAAAATATATATAGTTTTCATTCATTTGTTAATCACACAAAAAAATAATTCAAATAAAACATTCATTAACGTCAAATTTATTTAATTAAAAAAATCTAAATACGGCTATATATCCAACATGCAGCCACACATTTATTAAATTAAATTTAAGGAAAATCAAATAAAAAACAAAAAACTGTAAATTAAGTCATGTTTATTTAATGTATTTTATCCAGTTCAGGGTTGCGGAGCGCTGGAGCCTGCCCCAGCTGACTTTGGGCAAAATGCGGAGTACACACTAAACTGCTCGTCAGTCAGTCGCAGGTCACATATAGACACGGGCAACCATTCACACTCACACACCCTGTAAAAAATTCTCATAAGAACCAAATGAATAAACATGTTGCAGCGTGATGTTGGAGGAGCATGAGGCAGTAGATATACTGTACATAAGCATCCCTTCACTCACTTTATTCTACACGTTTACACGATCGTTATTGCAAAGCGAGGAAGCAAACGCGCTCGCTTACCTCCATGAGGAAGTTGCTCCCTTCCATCTCCAGCTCCATAAGGTCGCCTCGATTTCGGGGAAATATCCTCGGCTTGCTGATACACATACTTCTTTCCGCTGGTGTACTTTGCTCTTTAGAAGGTTGTTATTGTACGTTTTCCTCAGTGCATATTGGTAAATGTCTCACTGGCTTATTATGCAATAGTGAAGAAAAGGAGGTGATAACATATTCTCACTCAGTGACGGTCATAACATTACATAAACTTCCTTGTCTAATGTATGTACACTAAAACGTACAGTGAACCTTGAGTTACAAGTTAGTCATTTAGTATGTTGGCTACGTTTTGGCTTTAGCATTGGCGCTCACGGTTCTGACTTACAATTGAGTTTTTTTATCAAAACATCCATTCACCCATCTGTTCATCCATCTATCATCAATTCATTCATCTTCCGTAATTGAATCCCATTCATTTATCTGTGAGCATCCAGTGATCTTTTTATTCATCCGTCCATCCATCAATCAGCCGTGATTATCCAGCTGTCTTTTAATCCATCCATCCATTTATATATCCATCACCATTTATCCATCTGGTTGCTCATCCGTTCATTTTTTTGTCTATCAAGTCACCCGTTCACCCATACATAAACTCATACAACCATCCATACAACTCGTAATCCACCCATTTATCCGTCCATCTATTCAACCAATGATGCCGAAACCCATCCATCAATTCACCATGCGCCATGTTGGTGGGGGTCTCAGATTTGACTCAGTTTTTAGGTTGAGAGAAATTGGTGCGCGGTCACTGATGATGATTGGATGTATTTTGTAGGTAATGCCGAATTGTTTCAAAGAAAAAATATATATATTCTTGAGGAAGAGCGGTGAACCGACAAGAAATTTTTTTTATTTTCTTCTTGTAAGTTTTTTTTTTTTAGCCACCGTATGTCAACAAGTCCAAAGTCGTCCATATACCGTTCTAATATATT